>NW_026535884.1:3000000-3175000 GCF_028551555.1 Melozone crissalis
GGGAAAGAATTCCTCATAGCTGCTTCCCAGCTCATTGTGTTACACAAAATAGCTGCAGAATTAATTAATCACAGAAGTTTCAATGATCCACTTTGTGTTGCTGGATTAGGTTGATGTTTTCCTGTTAATTATTATTATTATTTTTTTAATCTACACATTTTTTTTTTTTAATCTGCTCCCTGTCTCTGTGCCAGCTGCGAATCACGGTGTGGTCCTTGTGCACCAAGTCTGTGTCTTACATCAAGTACCCCAAAGCATGCCAGCAAGGTAAGTATCACACACCTGGCTGGGAATGGTCCTTTAATGTGGCAGAAAGGGAAAATTACATTAATGTGATGACAAACCCCATTTTTGGGAACAGAGTCTGGTCCTGTCCCTTCGGAGCAGCACCTGCAGCCAGGTTGTGGTGTCTGAGTGAAGGATTCCAGCTGATCCATGTGCCTGCTCTCCACATGTGCATCTGTGTTGTGTTTGCCTCTGAGGGATCCTTTAAGACATTAAATTATGCTGGATGTGCTCACCATGAAAAACATTAATCCAAAGTGACTTTTGTCATCTCCTGCATATGGAAAGGCTGGAAAGGGAAGCTTGTGTCAGGGCTGTCAGACCACATGGCTGTGGTGAGCACTTTCCTGCCCAAGGCTTGTATCCCAGAGATGGCAAAGACAATTATGTATTCCATGCAAAATCCAGGAGGATGGGGAGCGATGCCTGGGAGTTGGTGGAGACCTGATGGTTGCATAACTGATCCATTTAGCCAGGCTAAATGAAGTGGTTATTTGAAATCTGCTGGGTTTATATAACAACTGTCCGTGGTTAGATGTGTTTTGAAGCACGCTGGAGCTCTGCATCCTGAGAAATTGTACGTTCTGAGCTTAAAAATTGCTGACACAACGAATCAGTAACACTGTGCTTCGCCTTGATTAATGTGACCTTCTGTGGAGAGATTCTGCCTCCTCTTTTAGTTCTGCTTTGAATTGCGAGTAACTGTGCCTTGCTGAAGACTCATCAGCTCTTCTGCCTTGCTGTCTGATTTCTAATTAAGCCAGTTTTAATTAATCTGTGCCGTGGCAGGGGTGGCTTTCACCAAGGACGGGCGCTACATGGCCGTGGCGGAGCGCCGCGACTGCAAGGATTTCATCAGCATCTTCGTGTGCAGAAACTGGCAGCTCCTCAGGGTAAGCTCTGCCTCTGCTCTGGAGTTCCCTGCACATTTTGCACACTATTCCATGAGAAACAGTGAGAGCAGCAAGTGCTTGGTGCTTGGGACATGTGGTATAAACTGTTCACACATGGGATCAGTCCATGGAGGGTGGCGTTGGCCATGGACTGGATCTGGGTAATTAAACCTCACTAAGAACTTGTCTATTTGTGTCACCATTAATTTGGGAATTCTGTGCCTCACCAGAAGTTTACAGGAAAAATTTGGGGAAAAAAAAAATTTGGGAAATAGCCCTAAATGTTTGTCATGTTCATTAGAGCTCTTCCCTAATGAAGTGGAAGCTGTGGCTGTCCCATCCTGGAAGTGTCCAAGGCCAGGTTGGTATCCCCATCCCCAAGTTCCAAGATGGAACTTGGAGCAACCTGGGATAGTGGAAGCTGTCCCTGTCCCTTCCAGCTGTCCCTGGAAGGTCCCTTCCAGCTCACACTGTTCTGGGGTTATGTGATCCTGTTCTTACTTTAAGACAAGGAATTAGGTTTCCTGGATTTTTGACTGATTCAGTGTAATTAATTTAATTCTCTTATGAAATGCTGTTCATTTGAAGGTATAGAAACTTTCTGCTGTTCTGTAGAGGAGATCAAAGATCCACTGAATGCAGCATGTGTTACAAGAGGAAATATTTTTGTTGCTACTCTGGCATACAAAAAGCTCTTTTGTGTTTGTGGTAGGCCTTGAAAGGTTAAAGCTGAACATTCTGTCAGCTTAGATGCAACAGGATTTGTTGACATGTTTCAAATGGTTTTGTGGTTTCTCTTTTGTGGGCAGCATTTTGACACTGAAACCCAGGATCTGTTTGGGATTGAGTGGGCTCCCAATGGCTGTGTGCTGGCAGCCTGGGACACGTGCCTGGAGGTAAGAGGAAAAGCAGATTATTTTCTTGAAGAGCTCAAGTTGGTCTTTGGCCATCATGTATAAAGCAGTGACTGAAATAATTAGTGTTTAAAATGTTTATTTTGAACATAAAAGGATGTGAGTCCAGCTTTTGTTAAATATTATATTTGTGTTGGGGATGGGTGTCCTTGCAAATGGATGTGGCTGTTCTTTAACCTTTCAATGACAGCAAATTATTTCTAATTTATCTTGTGAAAAAATTGTAAATATTGCAGAAGCTGCTATTGAAATAATGAAAGAATAATGGAAGAGTGTAAGAGTTTTGTACAACTTTACTGACATTGCACTGCACAGTAATTTTACAGTTACTCATCCAAAAAGAGAGCAACGAAGCCTCTTAACTCCTAGATAAGAGACCATTTGTACCTTTGTATTTAACTTGCATGATAAGCAGGCAGAGTTTGGCAGGATGATTTGCCTGCCTGTGGTTTTCAGCAGCATTGCTGGATTTTGGGGTGGCTGTGCTGTGTTTCAGTACAAGGTGCTGCTCTACTCCCTCGATGGGCGCCTGCTCTCCTCCTACCGTGCCTACGAGTGGCCCCTGGGCATCAAATCAATTGCCTGGAGTCCCAGCAGCCAGTTCCTGGCCATTGGCAGCTTTGATGAGAAGGTGAGAAATGTTTCCTGCCTTTTTTATCTAAATAATTTGGAGAACTTTGCCCTAACAGTCTCCCCTTGCCACGTTTCCTGAGCCAGGTGCGTATCCTGAACCATGTGACGTGGAAGAAGATCACAGAGCTTGAGCATCCGGCAGTCATTACCAACAAAAAGACTGTAAGTGAGGATCCCAAATCCATGGAGACCTTAGCAGAGCTTGGGTGCTGCTGTTTGTATCTGAAAGATGCTCATTAATCCATTTAATTCTGGAGACTTTTCTTTTTTTTTCCTGCCAGGGCTTGGGAAATTGCATGGCAAGCTGGGCATGTAACAAAAAAGGGGAATCCTTTAAAAATTGATGGAATATGTGTCTATGGTCATCTCTCTTGAGCAGTAATGATTCTGAGATGCTCCTGTCACATGCCAGTGTATTTGGGGTGTAGGTGGTGGCTGCATTGCAGATACAAACTGGAAAACTGAACAGGAGAGATTTGTCTCAGCTTTATACAATTCCTAACTTTAAACAGTGCTGGAACTGGATTGTGTTCAGATTTTCCATCCTGTGTGGACAGGCTCATCCAGCTCACCTAAAGGGCATTTCCTGGAACATCTGTCAGCATTGATTTTTATCCTTTATACCTGTACCTGCAAGGCCTGACAGATTCCGGGCTGTTGGCAGCAGGTGCAGAGCTGCTGTTCCCAAAATCCTGAGCTGATCTCATCCCTGGAGGTAATGAGAACAGTGTGTGGTGCTGTTTGCCATTGCAGAGGGACTGAACAGACCTCCTGGAAGAGTTTGTGTGTGGATTGTAAGCCTGCAATATTCACATGGCTCTGCCTCTTAACCAGAAGCCAGGCACGAGCCATTAATGCACCTCAGCAAAGCTTCTCATGGCTGAAAAATGCTTTAACTTCCAGTTAGGTGTAAAATATGTCATGGAAAACAAATGGAAATAGCTCTGTTAATCTCCACTACACAGACAGGAATTGCAGTTGCTGTGTTTTATCCTGGTGCTTGTGTTCAGCAGGCACACTAAAATACTTTTGCTATTTTCCTTCTGCAGCGCTGCACTTTGTTTGTGGCAGAATCAGATGAAAGATTTGGGGTTGTAAAAATGAGATTCATGTTCCTGCTGTAATGGGGATGATTTAATTTGCTGTCAGAAATAATAAATGAGGTGCACTCCTTGGGGCTTATTCTCTGGAGTGTTTTTCCTGATCATGGTTCCAAATAGCCCATGATTCATTGGGAAGCCTGGATTCCAGATCTGCCTGCTGAAGCCCTTTCCTCTCTTGATGAACCAGGGGATGCTGAGGTGTTCTAAATGTGCAAATGAGCCAGTGGGATGTGGGTTTTTGGTAACAGCCCCTGTTCAAACTCTCCAAGGCCCTTCTGTAGAGCTCTCACTTGTTTCTTTGTAGATTGTGTATAAAGAAGTGGAGAAATCCCCAACTCTTGGCACAGAGAGACTTTCTTTCCCTCCAACAAGAGCATTGGCTAGTTCTCTCTTCAGCACACAGAGTAAATGTAAGCCAAAGTTTACTCAAACCAGACACTTGAGTTTGCCTTGGGAAGTCTTTAAATAAACCTTGTGGGTGAACTCTGCCCCTTGGATGGTGGGACAGATCCTCTGGATGTTCTCTAGGGCAGTAAAAATCAGTCTCAGTGTTTGTGGCACTGTAAATCACCTTTGGTTAACAGTGTTTGAAATACTAGTTAGAAGGTAGGAGAAAAATTAAGCTCTCTTCATTTTCCTGATTTAATCTCAGTCTTGCCTGAATTTCCAGCCTTTCCTTTTCTGTAGGAGGGCAGGAATAGTAGTAGGGTGGCTGTGTGAAGATGTAGTATCTTAAAACAATTGAAATTTTGATTGGAACATCTTGGAGAAGAGTAAAATATGGTCCTATCACTTCAGAGCTGAGGGGTTTTAACAGTTGGATATAAATGCATTGTCCATCCAGGCTCACTTAGTGAAATACTTTTATTTCCTGTTCCAGATGACATTTGCCAAGTGCCAGTTTCTTTAAATTACATCAAACCAGTTGCTGACAAGGCAAATCCCAAAGTGGGAGTTGGGATGTTGGCCTTCAGTGCAGATAATTGTTTCCTGGCCACCAAAAATGGTGAGTTCCGACTGCCCTACCTTAGAGGGGAAACCATGTGGGGCATGTGGGGCTTTCCTTAGCAGAAATGATCCTTTGCACTATAAAAAGAGTCATGGCCCTGTAAAATCAGCTCTGTTGTGAGATGTGTTACTACAGAAGAATCCCAGCCTGTCTTGTAGTGTGTGTTAACTGTTGGGAGCTGCCAGAACTGCTGGTCAGGGCATGAACTCAGCCTTGGCTCTGTATTTAATGAAAATTGTGAGGTTTTATATTTCTTCAAGTTTGTGTGAGCACACTGTATTGAAAATGAAACAAATCTTCCCACTTACAGCTTGGGTCTCTTAAAAGGCAGAACTTTGCACAACCTATAGCAGGAGGAATTCTGACTTCCTGAATAGTGAAACTATTGAGGAATATTGAAACTATTTTGCTATAGTGAAACTGAGTTCCTGAATAGTGAAACTCATGGAATTAATGTTCCATTTTTCCCTTTGGTCCTGAGGGGCTGTTTGTGCCTGGGTGCCAAAGCTCTGAGTCAGGTGCAAAACCCATCAGACAGACAAATGTGATAAAAGCCAGGAAAGGACTGGGAGATGGACTAGATCACTTTTACCTTTTTTGCAATATTTCCTGAAGGCTCTGCTTGGCAAAACTCAAGTGGTGCTAACCCTGGGGTGTACCTAAAGATTTGTGTCGTACGAGTTAGTTCCTGTGCATTTAGAAAAACCACATGTGATCCTTTTATCCTCCAGCTGTCACACCATTGCTGTTTCCCCTGCAGATAACATTCCCAACGCTGTGTGGATCTGGGACATCAGGAAGCTGAAGCTGGCAGTGGTGTTGGAGCAGCTGTACACCATCCAGTGCTTCCAGTGGGACCCCTGCCAGCCCCGCCTGGCTGTGTGCACGGGCAGCAGCCGAGTGTACCTGTGGTCCCCAGCTGGCTGTGTGGTTGTGAAGGTGCCTGGGGAAGGTGAGCACACGACCTCCCAGCAGCTGCTCACTTGTTGGAGCCTTGGCTGCTGAGAGTTTTAGGCTTTCTGTGCTGGAAAAAGTTTCCCCTCAAGAGAACGCTGCATTTGACCTGAGGCTGTGGAGAAGCGTCCAGAATGGAATGATGGAACTGGGATTGTGGGCGTGGAGTTTGGATAGAAATGTGTAATATTAAAGGGTGGAAAACTTAGAGTTTCGGGTTTTAGAATATAGTGATATGTATAAAGCAAGATGGAGGTTTTAGAGTGGAGGCTCCTCTTCCCCCTCCTTTTTTTTGCTTCCTCCTTTTTTTTGCTTCCTCCTTTTTTTTGCTTCCTCCTTTTTTTTGTTTCCTCCTTTTTTTTTTGTTTCCTCCTTTTTTTTGTTTCCTCCTTTTTTTTTTGTTTCCTCCTTTTTTTTGTTTCCTCCTTCCTTCTCCTCCTTCCCTTCCACAGGTTTGGGTGGTTTTGTGGAATTGGATAAAAAAGTTCACATTGCACGGGTGTTTGGTTATTGGGTTAAAAGTAAAAATAATTTAGGTGTCATATCTTAATTGGACAGTTGATCCTTAAAAGGCCTTGTAGGGAGAGACACAGCTCCATTTTTAGTTTGTTAAGAGTGAAGTGCTGTAGAACTCAGGGTTTGTGGGACTGTAACAGAGATAAGAACTAACAAACATCAGAGTCCCAACAAGAAATACCATCTCACAATTTAATCCCAACCCTGACAGAAAAGAAGTAAAGAATCTGAAATTGGTGAAAAATAATATTCCATTTATAAATTGATCTGAGTGTTATCCTGGAAATGGCTCAGGTGTGTTCTTGGAGCTGTTTAAAAATGGGTGTTTTCACTGTCAGGAAAAGAGGAGCTCATAGTGAGACACAGGAAATGTCACAGGGATTTATTTGTGTGGCTGATTCCAGCTGCCTTTTCCTCCAGCAGGAGGATGAGCTGCCAGCTTGCTGACACACTGGTTTTTCCTGCAGGTGATTTCCAGATTGTGTCTCTCTCCTGGCATTCCAGTGGGGACTCCATGCTGCTCCTGAGCAAGGACCACTTCTGTGTGTGCTACTTGGAAAGAGAAGAGGTAAAATAAAAGAACTAAAATGCATTAAAACTGCTCCCAAGTCTGAGGAAGAAAGAGGAAAGGAGTGCAAACCTGTTGCCCAGTCTGAAGTGTTTGTATTTATAAGTTATTTATTTGAAGGAGCTCCAAGCTCAGTGTGTGAAATATTGTGACTGCATTTGAATGAAGTGATGTAGCAAGTGCAATGTAAGGAATGAGTGTCTATTGACAGAAAACCTGAATATTGAGGGAGTTGATCTTTTTCAACTCTGAACTCTTATTTTCTAAAACTGTAGCTCTGTGTATATACAATGTATAGCTATTATTTAAATTTTCTATTTCCAATAAATATTTTGATAGTTACAAACTATAAACCTGCACCTCTGCACTTGAAAGTCTGTTTCAGTGTGGTCAGTGATGTGATGATGTATGATTTATCCCAGCACAAGGAAACTGTTACTTGCACACAAATAATTTTGGGTGACGGTAACTGTGCTTGGGCCACTGTGGATTTATTACATGGAAACTTTGCCAGAGGGATCACAATTTGACACTGCAAGATGCTGAATTACAGGTGACTGAAATGGGAGTTTTGTCCCAACTCTGGTGCCCAACAGGAGTGGATGGTTTGGCAGGGAAGGAGCAGCTGGAATCCTTCCTTGTTTTCCCCTGTGTCCTTCCAAGGAGGGAACCTCTTGTTTAGGAATTTAGTGGATGTTTTTTCTTTTGTTACCTGATTTCACAGCCTCAATCTCCAGAAAATGAAGAACAAATACCAAGTAAGAGTTGAAATTTTAACTTTACTGCAAGGTTAATGAAAATTGAACAGGTAACTTAGAAAACACATGGAGAAGCTTGGAAAGCTGGAGTCAGGACTGACTGCAACAGGAGTCTCACAAACACTCACCTACATTAAGATCAAAACCACTGTGGCACAGTGTTCATCCAGCTCTGAGGAAAGAGCATGGAGAGAACGTCATGCACAAGGAAAAAGCTTGTTAGAGTCACCTCCTGAGCAATTACAGCTGTAATCTCTCCTGAATTTCATCCCTGGATGAGAGGTTCAGTGCAGGAATGTATGAATCAAGGCTGACACACAGTGCTGAAAATTTTCTCTGTCTCCATTAAAAAGTCCTGGCCCAAACTAGAGTAGATTTAAGAAAAATGGCTAAGAGTATCAATCTAACCAAAATAGAATTCCTTTTCAGTTCTACAAAGAACAGCTTTGAAGGCAAATGGGTTTGTGAGGCTTTTGGCAACCTTCTCTCACAACAGTCTTTATTCTGTGGCTGCAGCAAAGAAACAGAAGTAGAGAGGAAGTTCCAGTAAGTTCTTAAAGGGATTTTTACAAGAAGCTCAGAAATGCATATTGAGTTCACAAACTGCTGCTGAGCAGGTGGAACAGTGGCAGCTTTAGCAAAAGCTAGCAAATACTGCTAAAGACTGACTGACAGCTTTGAAAATTCCTAACAGGCATTAATCAGAGCTCTGAGATCATGGTGATTGGAACAGCAATTCCTCTTAAACAACACAAGGGAGTCCCAAGCACACGACAGGATTTGACAGCGTACACAGGGATACAGCAGGGCCGTGGCACCAAGGTCCTGCTGTGCTCTGGGGGTTTCAGCAGGTTCCAGTGGCACTTGATGGACTTGGGAAGAGCAGGCTCTGGGACACAGAACACACCACAGCTCATTCACCCTGCATAAGGACCAGTGAGGGCTGTAAATCAGGTACAAAATACAAGGCTGGCACCACCCTGTGTTTGCTTCAAATCCAGCCTGTGCATTCCCCAAACAATCTGGGACTGTCCTACAATGTCCCCCTTTCCTTTCTTTTCCTTTCCTTTCCCTTCCCTGGCAACTTTATCACGTGCTCTGCCCTCAGCACCCTCTCCCCAACTCACTTGCCCTTGAACAGGTGACACACAAGGGGGTTTAAAATCCAATTTTGCCTCTTGTCATGGAGTAGCCCAGCTTGGCCTCGTTGTTGATGAAGGACATGAGTCCCAGGTAGGTCTCGATGAGGATGGGCCGCTCCAGCACCAACACCCCATTAGCACTTCCTGGCACTGGGCCCTCCTTGTGGGCTTTCTTCACAGCCTGGATCAGCTGGGTTTGAAAGTTTTCCAGCTGGAAGAAAAGAAATCGCCTTGCTTTGGCATTGTTTTACAAGCTATTAAGCAGAGAGGGAATGGTGAAAGATTGGCATCAAAGCTGTCAGGGCTCTATGGGCTATGATAGTCACAGTCTGATATTTAACCTCAGTGATTCACGTAGTTTCACACAGGACAATTAAACAGGGTAGATTTACCAGTGACCAGCTGTTTATTTCTGACTGTGGTTCTGCCCTGCTCACTGATGTGTTATGCTTAATAGCGTTCTAATTTTAGGCAAACCTTCAGAGGGAAGCACCAATTACAAAAAGAACAGAGAACCACCTCAGTGAAGGTTTTCAGTGAGCAATTAACCTGTCTGTTAATTAGCTGGCAGATGAAAAGTCTATCACCCTGTCAGGTAAGTAAGAGCAGAAACAGCCCAGGATCCATTTGCTTTTGGGTTTTATAGCACTCTGCACCTTCAGAAGTTTTGGCTTCCTCTGTGTTTCATCCAATTATGAGTGGCTGGCAAAAGAGGGCGATGGGGCCGCCTTGCAAATCAAAATTTGGAGACTGGGGAAATAGAACTCCCAGTTCCACCTGTGATGTAACTGCTTGTGTTTGATTAATTGATGTGTTGTGTTGAAGTTGTGTTTATCCTATGAGCTCAATGAGGTGCCTGGAGCAGCTCCTTACCCGGCACAGGGAGGAGATCTTCTCGTCAGCATCAGCCATGGGGTGCTCGGTGAAGGTCACGTAGGGGATATTGGTGGACCAGGGGTTCCACCTGTTGATGAAGGAGGCTCGGCTTTGCTTGTCCCACTGGATGCGGATGCCAATGCCTTCCCTCCTGCCAGTGCACAATGAACAGGGTAAAACTTGCCTTTGAGCAAGGTGAACTAAAAATGTTCTGTCTGAAAAAGACCTGCTTGGAACCACAAGCTATATTGAAATAGAAGTGATAGTAAATTTTACTGAAGGAGAGAAATGCAATAATTCAGGCCCTGGAATGTGCAAAGGGACATTCTTATGAGCTGAGAGCAAGAAGGGGAAGCACCTGGGACACCCTGGCCATCCTTCCCAGCCTGTGACAGCCCCCATGTCCTGCCACTCACAGCTTTCTACTCATGCTGAGGTTACTACTTACTGCATTATGTAATGGTGATGAGTTTCTGCTCCCAAATCTACTCCTCTTATCTTGAAAGGCCTTGAGCAACTTGCTGTTAGTGCAACTACTCACCACCCCAGCAAACCAGCAGCTACCCTGAGGAGTTCTAGTAAAGCTTCAGGAGTTGTTTGCAAAGTTAAGCAAACAAAAGGAATTCTCACACCATTCCCGTGGTCAGGCTGACAGCTCAATCCGTTCCCAATAACCTGTGCCTGTGGCTGCTTACTTGTTGAGAGATTTGGGTGGGAACACAAACTCCCCCACGGAGATGGTGTCCACAGCACTGAGGGCAATCCTGGTGACGTGCTGGCACTGCAGGCTGATGAAGTTGTACTTGCAGACCAGGAGGGACCAGTCTGTGATGAGGACAAGGCGCTCCTTCTCGTTGTTCCAGTGATCGATTCTGGGGAGAGAGCACCGCTGAGTTTAAGTGGTTTTGACTCATGGCTAGGAACACTCCAGAGCTTGGCAGAAAGGAGAATTGCTGAGGAAAACAAATCTGAAGTCTTGGTGACGCTGTATTTTCTGTCATTTTGCTTGGCATCTGCAGGGCTGAGGGTCTGTGCCCTGCTGCACACACGGGGCTTTGGCTCAGTTTCTTAAAGCTGTGCCTGTGCTTTACTGCAGGAGTGGGACTGGATTTTGTAAGGGGTTAACTCGGGAGCGTTGATCTGGAGCTGAAGGGCTGGGTTATAAAGAAATAATGAAATAATGATGGCTACAGCCAGCCTGGGCTGGAGTGGGTTCTCTGTGGGACTGGATTTCATAAGGGGTTAACTGGGGTGTGTTGGTGGCGATCTGGAGGGCTGGGTTATAAAGAAATAATGAAATAATGACGGCTGCAGCCAGCCTGGACCATGGAATAATATTCAGCAGATTTAATACCGAATAGCGCTGTGGGCTGTGCGGCTCCGGACCAACCCCGCGGGGCCAAGCTCTCCCCATCCCAATCCCATCCCATCCGGCCGCGGAACTCACTCGGTGAGCAGCCACACGCTCTGCACCTCCCCGTCCTCTGCGGGCAGCACGACCACGCGGATCTCGCTCACCGCCTGCTCGATGGTTCCGGGCTGCGGGGGGACAAGGCAGAGAGCACAGGGCAGCGGTCAGGGCAGGGCAGGCGGGCAGTGCCCGCGGCCGCCCCCGCGCCGCTCCCGTTGCGCACCCGGAACACGAAGTACTGGCGGAGGCGGCCGGCGCGGCCCGCGGTGCGCACACTGAGCGGCCGCAGCGTCTGCCGGGCCGGCGGCGCCGCGGGCTCGAAGGGCGGCCCGGCTCCCCCCGGCACCAGCGTGGCGGCCCCGGGGCTGCCGGGGCTGCCGGGGCCGCCGGCCGGGCCGGACTCGTCCGCGTCCCGCAGCTGCAGCATCGCCGGGCGGCCGCTCCGAGCCTTCCGGGGCGGAGCGGCGCGGGCGGAGCGCTCGGAGCCGCCTCTCGCTCCGCGCCGCGCCGGGAGGCGGCACTGCAGCCCCGACCTGGACCCGGCACTGCAGCCCCGGCCGGGATGCTCGGCCTGGACCCGGCACTGCAGCCCCGGCCGGGATGCTCGGCCTGGACCCGGCACTGCAGCCCCGGCCGGGATGCTCGGCCTGGATCCGGCACTGCAGCCCCGGCCGGGATGCTCGGCCTGGACCCGGCACTGCAGCCCCGGCCGGGATGCTCGGCCTGGATCCGGCACTGCAGCCCCGGCCGGGATGCTCGGCCTGGACCCGGCACTGCAGCCCCGGCCGGGGTGCTCGGCCTGGACCCGGCACTGCAGCCCCGGCCGGGATGCTCGGCCTGGACCCGGCACTGCAGCCCCGACCGGGATCCGGCACCGCAGCCCTGCCCGGGATGCTCGGCCTGGACCCGGCGGGATGCGGGATGAGGCCCTGGTATCGGGTGTTGTCATGGTCACACAGCTCGGGCTGCTGGGACCGTCCCCATCGCACACCCGGGGCCGTACAAAGCAGTAGGTGCTGTCATTATCCCTTGCTCGGAGCTGATTCGGTACCAGGTACCGTCACTGTTACATGGCCAGGGCTGTGTCAGGTGCTGTGACCATCGGACACTGGGTGTACAAGGTGCCAGGTGGTGTCACCATCACACAGCAGGGTGGTGGGTGCTGCCACATCCCCTGCCCAGAGCTGGATGAGATACCCAGTGTCATTGCTGTCACACACCCGGGGCTGTACAAAGCGGTTGTTCTGGGATCTTCTTTGGTGGGGAGGCCTTATTGGCATCTTAGGCTTGTGACAGCTTAGTTGCTTTTTAATCTTGGCTACTTGGATAACATGTGACCTCTCTTTGCGCTGTTATAAAGTTAATTTAGGTCTCCTGTATGACCGCAGTGGCTGGCACAGGATTTACCAACCCTAGATTTGCTATGGCTAAGTCATTATCTTATCATTAGTCATTATTTTCTGGCTAAGTCATTTGCTATGGTGCTGTCATTATCCCTTGCTCAGAGCTGATTAGGTACCAGATGCCATCACTGTCACACACTGGGGCTGCACCAGGTACTGTCACCATCACAAACCTGGTGCTGTGTGAGGTGGTGGGTGCTGTCACATCCCCTGTCCAGAGCTCTATCAGGTACCAGGTGTCATTGCTGCCACACACCTGGTGCTGTAAGAAGTCCCAGGTGCCACCATGGTTGCACACCCAGAGGTGTTTGTGGCCTGTCTCAGCCCTGCTGTGGATTTTCAGGGCTAAAACAAGAACCCACATGCATCACATAATGTACAGTGGGAGGCCCTGAGCTCAGCCAAAATTATGCTCTGCTCTGCCCAGGTGGTCTGGGCAAGACTCTCACATACCCATAAAGGAACAAGATGTGTGGGTCTACAGAGGCCAGGCAGAGCTGATGTGGGTCAGATGTGCAAAATCCTTAAATATCATCAGGACAGAGCTCAGGAAGGTACCAGAGGAGGGTGGGATAGGCACAGGATTGTACATGGAGAGCCCTGGCGCCCATATCACATCCAGCACACTGATAGCAAAGATTAAATAATGCTGGGGAATGAATGGCACGTAAATGCTTCAGTTTCTGTGGTCTCTGGCATGGCTGCAGATATTATCATCAGTGTTTATGGAGCTGTATCATATCTTGGACCCCTTTCAGGGCTGTTTTTCACGGAGCCAGAGGATGACATCCTCAGCAGGCAGCTGGGAAATGATAGAAAATTGAAAACATACTAAATTGACTTCACAGACAGGGTAGGATTTCAGATATCTGCCTTTCACATGTGTCCCATGAATCCCCTGCTCTCCACAGCCCTTGCTCACATGGGGCTCTTTAGGTGGGAAACCTCAATAGTGGCTTTAAAGGGGCTTTAAAAGGACTGCAGAGCTGAGTTTGTGCTGGGTCTTTCCTGGGTTTAAAGGACTTTAGAAGGACTGCAGAGCTGAGTTTGGGCTGGGTCACTCTGGGCTTTAAAGGGACTTTAGAAGGACTGCAGGGCTGAATTTGTGCTGGGTCACTCCTCAAATTTCAGCTTTTCCCATTGGACCTTCCCCTTCTCCCTGCAGGCAGCCTGGCTGGGGTGGCTGTGGCTGGGACAGCGGCCGTGCCAGGACCCTGCAGCGAGTTGTGACAGCCAGGATTGTCACCTGGGGCAGTGTGGCAGCTGTGGCCGCCCCGATCCATCCCATCCTTGGCCTCGTGTCCTGGAGAGGGAGCCCGACTCCCAGCTCTGCCCGCTGGGAGCAATCCCTGGAAATCCAACTGGGAGCAGCCTGCTTCCTACTGTAAGGAAGTTCTAACTTTTTAATCCCAGACAGAAAAAGAGAGGCCTGGATTTATTGTATCCTGGAGCTCTCTCTGTTGTTATAAAACATTTTTATGTAGCTGCCTTTCTTATCAAGGAAGAATGAATGATGTTTTCTTCCCATCCGTTAGGCTTGGCTGATATTTTACTGCTAAGTGGAAGCATTAACCCCCCTCACCTGCTCTTTTCTCTTACTTGAGGATTTATGGCACTGCTGTGACCTTGGGAGGGTTCTGGTGTAAGGAGCAGCTGCTTCAGTTTTTTCCAAGACCCAGCAGCTTTTGGGCATGGCCCTTGGGGACTTTAGCCTTGATTAATGGTTGTCCTTCAGCCACAAAATATATCCATGAAACTATCCCAGCCTCCCTCCTTCTTATCCTGCTTCTCTGATGGAAATCAGCACCTGCCCCAGGCCAAGCGAGCTCTGGAGGGCCCTGGGGCAGCTCAGAGATGCCCAGCTGCTGCTCTGGTCCCTGCTGGCCCTTGGGGATGGTTTATTTGAGATGTTTAGTGCAGCATCCCTGCTCTCCTCCTCCCCATCCCGCTGTGCCAGCTGCTGCGTGCAGTTGGAGGTGTCCCTGCCAGCAGAATTTCCTTGGGAAGCAATCAGTTTTATCTGTTGGAGTGCATGGGGAAGACTGAATCTCTGTGGGATGTTTTTTGAGCTTCTGGGAACGGGATTTGTGCTGGTGTGCCCGCACACAGCCTTGGGTGGTGCAGGAGAAGCAGCCCCGAGGCACCGCTGCTCCATCCCTGCATCCTCCCCCTCCTCTGCTCGGGGCTGGGCACCGCTCGTGGGAGGGATTTCTGACCGACAGCGGGGAAAGAGGCATGTGAGGGAAAGGAGCTGGACCTGGGCAAGGCAGGGGGAAGTTTCCTTGCTGCCCTGACCCGCAGGGAGCTGCTCTGGTGCGTGTGTGTGTGCCGAAGTCCTCTCTCCCATCTCCGGAGGATGCGCTGAAGGATCACCCTGCCTGCTTCGGGAAAAACCCCTGCGAGGTGAGATTCTCCTGCCAGAAGAGCACCCCTCCTTCCTCCTTTCTCCTTGCCAAGGGCTGGATTTCAAAGTGCCTCGGGAAGGGGATGGCAGCTCCGGAGCAGCTCAGCCCGCTTGGGGCTGCTGTGCTGGGCACAACCCAGCTCCTGTGAGCCCCCAGCTCAGGAAGCAAATCCCAGGAGGAAAAGTCACTCCAGCGCGTTTCACCGCGAGCAAACGAGCATGAGGAGCATGGTTTGGCTCGGGGAAAAATCCAGCTGCAACCTGCGCTGTGATTTCCAGCGGAGTGAAGAAAGTGGCTGAGCGGAGAGGGAGGAAGCATCCAGGAAGGATAAATCCGCTCTCCCCCTGTGCTGCCATAGCTTTGTGCTCTGCAAGGACAGACAGACACGGGCACGTTGGGAGCAGGAGACTCCCAGGATTCCCGGGATAACCTCTGGAAGCACCTGGAGGGAGGGAGAGCAGCTGCGATGGAGTTTCCTGCCGTGGCACTGTCGCTCATCGTGGCGCTGCGAATGTCCCCGCTGGCTGCTGGCACCAAACTGCAGCCCCACATGTGAGTAGGAAGGAAAGAGTTCCAGAGGGGTTGGAAAAGCAGGAGCCAAATGTGGTTTTCAAATCAGAGAGTGAAGGAGCAGTCGTGGGTTTCTTTATTTACTTCTAGATGTGCAGCAAGGGGAATATAAAATTGAAAATGTGGATAGTCTCTTCTTGTAGGAGGGAACTCATTGGTTTAGCTGAGGAAGCTGTTGTGGGTTTCTTTATTTACTTCTAGGTGTGCAGAAAGGAGAATATTGAAAATTGAAAATATGGATAGTGTTTTCTTGTAGGAGGGAACTCCTTGGTTCAGCTGAAACTTGTCTGAGTGCAAGAGATGATTCCTGTGTGAATGCTTTGCCCTTTCTTCCAAGACCTGCTGCTTTTATTTCACTTCACTTTCTTATCCCGCGTTCCTCCCCGCCCGCTGCTGTTGCTCCAGCAGCACGTAGGCTGCTCTCTTTAATTACATTTTACAGTTACAGTTTGGTGTTAATCATTTGGCTGCTCTGGAAGACTTCCTTGCAAATTTGGCCTCCTGCCAGAAGATGGTCTCTGAGAGCCAGGGGATCACTGGAATTCCCTTTGTCCATGGAGAGGGGTGCAGACTCCAAGCTGCCCTCCCCGAGGGGTTGAATTCTTTACAAAAAAAGCGTGTCCTTTAGCAGATAAAGGTTTTGGAAGAAGCAGATTTTTCTCCCCACGTCAGGGTTTTGTGCTCCTGCCCTGGCTGTTGCTTTCAGGACTTCTTGGATGGGGCACTGGAGCAAAGCCATGTGCCAGCACGCCAGGGTTGGAATTGAGCAGCCTGGTGAATTCAGATGCCAGCTGTGACCTCTAAGCTTCACCATGTCCAAATGAGTTATTTTCACTTTTTTTTTTTAATAGAAAGCATCTCTAAGAAAACTCTGGCTCCTGTTGGAGGCAGCAGAAGCAGCCCCAAATACCAAGTTGGCTCACGGAGTCAGGGACAAATGTCTCAGTCTTCATCCTTAGTTAAACCCACTGACTTGTGCTTGGAGAAAGAGTTGGGATTAGAGAAGAAACAAAGTACATTTCTTTGATTTATTGGAATTAGCCTTGCAGCCTTTAGCTCCGAATGAGCATGAAACCACCCCTGTGGCTGGTGGGCCTGGCACTGTTCCTTTTCCCTGCAGTGATTAACTCATTGAGGGGTGGATGCAGGAGGTTGCCCAAACCCTTCCTGCCCTGCCAGCAGGAAATCCAGGCAGTGGGAACGCTGCACCCCTCACAGCTGTGACCCCCGTATTGGTTTGAACAGACAGGTGTCTGCTAAGGCAGGCAGGAGCCTTCCTTGAAATGGAAAATGTAAACACTCTCCCTCTGAATTATTATGATTTTGAAATTAAGGGGCTCTCAGGCAAAGATATGGGAACAAGAATAACAGTTCTTTAGTAGGAAAATTAAAAAAAAAATACAAATGTAATTGTACAAAAAGAAAAAACACTGACTGAGTCAGAACAGACCTGACCCCCTGTGTGTCAGGGTGGTGTCCCAGCCCCATCCCAGGGGGGCTCAGCCCTCCTGCAGTGCCAGCTGTGGCTCTGCTGCAGCAGGGATCCTGCACAAGGGGGGAGTTTTCCTCTGCAGCTCCAGGGCTGCTGGAGATGGGCCTGGGCTGCCTCTGGGAATCCAGTGGGAAAGGCTGTCTCTGTTATTCCAACCCTCAGATTGTACCCAGGTAGGAATGCTTGGCTCCTCCCCTGGGCGGAGCATCTCCCCATGGGATGGTGGAATTTGATCAGCCATGCAGGGATACTCACTGGCCCATTAACAGAAGAGATCTCCCAACTAAACCTGAGACATCCCCTGCATCCCTCTGCATCCTCTACATCCCTCTGGTTCCCCAGCATCCCTGACACCCCTTTATTTCTCTGTTCCAGGCCGAATATGTGCGCAGAGCAGCAGCTGGCAGTGGTGGGGCTGTGGTAGCCCCTTACACCTGTGACCCCCCCAGACCCCTCTGGTTCCTGTGCATCCCTGACAGCCCTGCATTTCTCTGTTCCAGGCCGAACGTGTGCGCGGAGCAGCAGCTGGCGGTCGTGGGGCTGCGGCAGCCGTGCGTGCAGGCTGCCCGGCTGTGGCAGCAGGACTGCGGGGGCCGCCGCTGGTGCGCGGACCACGAGCGCAGGTGGGTGCTCCTCCCTCCACCCTGGGCTGCTCCTGCTGGGAAACGGGGGATGGAAACTTCCACAGGCACTTACAAAACACTACGGGGTTTTTTTATAAGAGTCTTACTGAAGTAAGAGACGATAAAGTTGTGGTTTTTTTCTTTACACTGATGTGACGGTGTTTGCGGGGGTCTTAGACTGAGGGAAGAGACGAGGATCTGACTCCATGTTTCAGAAGGCTTGATTTATTATTTTATGATATATATTACACTAAAACTATACTAAAAGAATAGAAGAAAGGAGTTCATCAGAAGGCTAGCTAAGAATAGAAAAAGAAGGAATGATAACAAAGGCAGCTGTCTTGGACTCTCTGTCTGAGCCAGCTGGGCTGTGATTGGCCATTAATTAGAAAAAACCAACATGGGCCAATCAAAGATCTACTTGTTGCATTCCACAGCAGCAGATAATCAATGTTTACATTTTGTTCCTGAGGCATCTCAGCTTCTCAGGAGGAAAAATCCTAAAGAAAAGATTTTTCATAAACTATGTCTGTGACACACTGAGGAAAAAGGGGAATGATTCTAAAATATTAACCTGTTATGATAATAAGATGTAGTAAATAACAGCAATAAATAATAAATAATAAATAATAAATAATAAATAATAAATAATAAATAATAAATCTGTAGTAGCAGAAAGCCCCTGAATGGGGAATAATGCGCATTGACTCCATGATTGCAGAAGGCTGATCAAATATATTATATTATATTATATTATATTATATTATATTACATTACATTACATTACATTACATTACATTATATTCATGATATATATTATACATTATGTATATTATATTATATTATATTTATTCTATTTATTCTTTCATATAATGTAGTATCATAAACTAATAAATTAGCCTTCTGAGAACATGGAATCAGATTCATCATTCCTCCCTGCCACAGGCACCCTGCAAATACAATAAAAATGAACTTTTCTTACCTGTGCAGCAGCCAAACTACAACGTGCCCAAGCTGCTTCCACCTCCACCTGCTCTTCCGGCCTCATTAGGGAGTTACAAGCCTTTGCAGAATAAAAATGGTAGTTGTTGTTTCAAAGAAACATCTTGGACTCAAGGCAGCTTTTAAGTCCTGTCTTTAGGAATTTCTCCTAACCTGTAATTGCTGGCAATTACCCTGGTGATGAGATCTGTGTCCTGGTAACAAAGGAGCAAACAGAGTCTGACTCTTGGCTGTGTTTGCAGGGAAGGCTTTGAAAGGATGGGTGCCCTGTCTGCTTCCACTTCAAAGGCTGGGAGCTCTTCAGCCCCAGCAGTCCCTTCAGCTCCTTAAAGGATGGGCTTGACACCACAAATCAAGGGACTGAAACGAAATAACTTTCTGTTCTGGTACATTACAAATATCAGAACAACCCAGTGCTAACACTGTTCCTGATGGAAGCACAGAGGGGAACCCACTGAGGGTGGAGTTGTGAAATCCAGACAGGGAAAGGACTATCAGCAGAGCATTCCCTGGGTGAGGTTTTGTCCCAAATCTCCTCTGTCCAACCTTCTGGGAGTTCCCATTGCAGCAAGCTTTTCCAGTGCTAAAACTGGTCCTGATGGAAGCACAGAGGGGAAACCACTGAGGGTGGAGTTGTGAAATCCAGACAGGGAAAGGACTATCAGCAGATCATTCCCTGGGCAAGGTTTTGTCCCAGATCCCCTCTCTTTATCCTTCTGGGAGTTCCCATTGCAGGATGCTTTTCCAGGAGCTGGGAGCTGTCCTGCCAAGCTCCCTTGTGCCGTGGCATTGGAGCGCGGTGTTGGTGCTCGCAGGGATGCTGGAGCTGCTCCAGTTGGACCCAGCAGCTCTGGCAGCTCAGGAAGAGCATTCACAGCTCCAGGATCTGGCCTGAAATTGGCCTTTGAGATCCTGGAGGTGACTGGGAAAAGCAGCCTTTAAAATCAAGGCCAAATTGATGTTTCTAATGGTGCCACTGGGAAAAGCAGCATCTGCTCAGCTGGAGCATCCTCGGGCTGTGCTGCTCTGAGTTCCTGCATCCCTTGAGCATCCCTTTGTACAGCCTCCCAGTGAGTAATTACAGCAAGGTAGCTTTGCCCAGCCCTCCCTAGCCAAGCTTGAAGGAATACCAGTGCTATCCCAGAGGGGCTGGAAGGGGATTTTCCAGCAGCAGGACACAGCAGGATTCCCTGGGTTCCATTAGTTCTGGCTCATTCCCCGTTTTCTGTGCCAGGGACTGCTTAAAACACAAAAGAAAAGAGAAACACTGGAGATAAAGCATCTCCTGTGTGCCTGTTTCCCATCTGCAGCACCCAGATACCCAGAGACACCGAGGTTGTCACAATATTTCCCTGTCCTGAAGGGTCTGGAGTGTCCAACAGAATCCCCCAGGAGGGTGGGATGAGACTGCTCAGGGCACTGCTGGGGCACAGGGAGCCCTGAGCTGTCCCACATCACTATTTTGAGCTTTTCCTTCCCATCTTTGTCATGTTCACACCACCCTGCATCCACCATCTCCCCTTCTCCTTCCTGCTGGGGTGGAGAGAGCTCCTGGTACCAGGAGCATCCTGGTGGGCTGGAGCCTGGTGCCTGTGAATTGCTTTCTCAGCTGCTTCTGGAACACAACAATTTCCTTCATAATTTGTTAACAGCTCATAGAAAACAAAAAAAATACATATTGGTGTCTGCTTTTATTTTTCTCAGCTGTGCTTCCACGTGCTGCTTGGCACGCAGGAGTTGCTGAAGGTTTCCTTCCCAGGGATTAAAGGTTCACTGTTATTTGGGTTTTTTTTTAATTGTAGGAACATCCAGACAAAATCAAACAAATCGACTGAGTTAGGATAAATATTTTCAGTGGACACGCACAACACATCTGCCCTGCCAAATATTTGTTGTTGTTTGCCTGATTGGCTTTGGTGGAGCAGTTTCATGTTCTGCCAAGGGAGCTTTTTAAAAAACCAGCTTCAGAAGTATTATCTGTGTTTCAATCCTCACAAACACACAACACCAAATTTCCGGGGCAAAAAATTTTGTGTCGCTTTTGTTTATTTACGCTTCAGATCAGTCCCTGCTTTGCTCCCCTGGCTCCCACCCTGGAGGGAGCTCCTGGGAGTGTTAAAGGGACCCTCAGTGTCAAAGCTGTGGAGCTTTGCTGTGTCCAGCACAACTTTAGGAGTAGCTTGGTGTTGCCATCAGGATTATGTTGATATTTTAGCTCATCAGCCCCTTAGAATCACCTGCTCCTGCTCACTAAGGCAGAAATTCCTGTTCTTAAAATTTACATTTCCTTTGTGAGCAAGCAGTGTAAGGGAGAAGCTCAGAGTTGTAAATAGTCTAGAAAAGGAGGAAAAAATAATCTGTGAAACCTGGGTGTTGTCTCTTGTGTTCCTAATTAGAGTAAATTAGGAGTATTTTCTTAGCATCAGTGATCACTGCCAAGCTCTGGAGCCTTGTTGTGTCCAGCACAACTTTAGGAGTAGCTTGGTGTTGCCATCAGGATTATGTTGATTTTTTAGCTCAGCAGCCCCTTAGAATCACCTGCTCCTGCTCACTAAGGCAGAAATACCTGTTCTTAAATTTCACATTTCCTTTGTGTAAGGGAGGAGCTCAGAGCTGTAAATAATCTAGAAAAGGAGAAAAAAGTAATCTGGGGTGTTGTGAAACCTGGGTGTTGTCTCTTGTGTTCCTAATTAGACTAAATTAGGAGTATTTTAGCATCAGTGATCACTGCCAGGCCGTGTGGAAAACAATGGCAGCACTTTTGCAAACCTTATTTTATTTGCACCCATGGCTACAAATTCTGTCCTTCCCCTTTCCCTGCCCTGCAGGAGCTGACTCTGGCTGGGTTTTTGTGTTTCAGGGTTGTGTATTACATGGGCTACAGGCAGGTGTACCAGCTCAGGTCCCAAACCACCTACAGGTGCTGCCCAGGATGGTCCCAGCTCGCAGGGGATGCTGGATGCCTGCACAGTAAGTGTCATTTTATTCTACTCAACTTCCTTTGTTTTGGCTCGTTCCAAGTCCTGTGCCTGCAGGAAATGCTCTAAAAATGTCTTTAAATGTCTTTAAAATGTGCTTAAAGTAATTGCCATGGGTTTTTATTAGGTATTTTTTTCCTGATGTAATAACAAAAACAACAGTGATAATAATGATAATAATGATAATGATAATAATAATAATAATAATTTTATTGATATTTTTATTATAATAATAATATTAATAAGTAGTAGTATTAGTATTATCAATAATTCATTATAAAATTATAATTGCTGTTATTGTTGTAATAATTATTGTTATTGTTACTGCTATTATTAATATAATATAATAATATATATTATTATAATAATGAATAATATATTAATTTATTATAATAGTATGTAATAATATAACATCATTATTATATAATAATTATATAATACAGAATTATACAATAATAAATAATAATTATTATATAATAGATAATATATGATAATATATGATAATATATGATAATATATTATCATATATAATAATATATAATAATATATAATAATATATAATAATATATAATAAGAAGAATAATAGTGTTAATTTTATTAATGATTTTATAACAGTAACTATATGAATAAGTAATAGTATTTGTATTATCAATAATTCATTATAAAAGTATTATTATTATTATTATTATTATTATTATTATTGTTGTTGTTGTTGTTGTTGTTGTTGTTGTCGTCGTTGTTGTTGTTGTTATTGTTATAACAGAAGTTATAACTTCTAAACTTTTAGCTTATTCCATACAACCTCAGTGCCTGATTCTTCTCTGATTTACACCTTGGAGGTGCTTTCCATCTTTCTACAGAAAAGCAGCTTTGGGTTTTAGTGATTTTAGTGATTTTAGTGATTTTAGTGATAGGCAGGAGGATCAGCAGAGCATTTTGGGGTCTGCCCTGCCCTGCCATCAGAGCCAGATCCTTGGAAAATGTTTCCCACAGCTGCTTGCCTTTTGTTCTGTGGAGAGTCTTTTTGTGCCTTCCCTAGGCTTTGATGCTTGTAACAAAGCTTATTTTATTACAAAAAAAAAGATTTAAAAGGTGTGTCAAACAACCCGACTTTATTCTTCCCATCCCAAGCTGTGGCACAGGAGAACAACCCACAGGGGAGAGGAAGCTCCACGGGTGCCTTGTGGCCCCTGTCAGTGAGCAGATAATAACCTCAGCTGAACTCAGAAAAGCACCTTCTGTAATGAGCTTTCCTGCCAAGGAAGTGAGTAATTCCATGCAGGAAGGAAGCAGAGAAAAGGAAATAGAGCTGCTCAGGGCACGCTCTGAACTCATCCTTCTCATCACCAGGGGCTGCTCACTGCAGGGTTGGGCTGGAGGGGAGAAGAGAGGGATGAAAGCTGAGTGGCACCACCCCAAAAACTCCTGCAGGAATTGCTGCTGAGCTGCTGGGGAGCTTGAGGTGGATCATGGCCTGGAGGTGGTGAGCTCTGTCCCCATTCAGCCCTTCAAACCCAATTGGATATCACCCAGAACATGCTGTAACATCACTTCTGGGACAGAAAAATAGGGATTTGTGTACCTCAAGTGCCACAGGCACAACAGGGAGCTGATCTCTGCTGGCCCTCAGCACAGGCAGGAGGCAGAAAATAAAATTACATTGTTCTGTGAATCTTCTGAGCAGTAGCAGAGCAGCCAGGTTAGCTGGTGGGAATTCCCACCTCACCAGGTCGGGGCTCAGGTGGGAATTGTGCTGTTTGTGCTGTGCTCAGGCAGCAGCTGGAGGAGCATCCCAGGGGCAAATGGGACAGCTCTGCCTGTGTGGCATTCACATTTTCTGGAAAAATCCCTTCATGCAGGGTTTTTCTCCTGGGAAAATGAGAAGAAAAATGAAAACAACAATTATCTGATTCGCTTCTCCAGCGAGAGAACAATCACAAACAGGTGATTGTTCCATTGGATTCTGCTGTGAATTGTTTTTGATTCTTTGGCCAACTGGTGCCAAGCTGTGCTGGGACTCTGGAAAGAGTCAGGAGTTTTCATTATTATCTTTTTAGCATTTTCTAAGAATCCTTTCTGTATTCTTTAGAAGAATAGAATAGAATAGAATAGAATAGAATAATAAATAAGCCTTCTGAGAACATGGAGTCAGATTCATCATTCCTTCCTGCCCATAAATACAATATGCCTGGTCCCTGCCCCAAGGTGCAGAAATTGTTCCCAGCTTTACAGAGATAGGATAACTCAGAGTGTTTTAGAAGATTTTATTTCTATTTCCCACATCAGGGAGCGTGGCTGTGCTCTGTGTAACTAAACCCTCATCCCTGTGGGTTTGCAGGGGTGTGATGGCTTTTCCTGCTGGTGGCTTTGTCCTTGTGGAGCAGAGGAGGTGCAGGAAGGTCTGGGAGGGAATTGTGAGCATCAGGGAGGTGCTGGGGCAGGGGCACACAGCCAGGCTGTTATTTATGGGCGCATTTATTCCTGCATTTGTGGGTGCTGGAAGCTCCTCTGGTTGGTGTGTGGAGCCCGGGGTCAGGCTGTGCTTGCTGCTGTGGCTCTGCTGAATGGCACAGAGCTGTGCCAGAACACGTCAGCAGGATCTGTGGCCCTTCCTCTGTGCCTGCAGAGATCATTGATGGTGTTCCAGGAGCACAGAGCAGGGCAAGGGCATCTCTGCTGACAGTTTAATTAGGGCTGCTGTGCAGTGGAATCTCTCCACTGAGGGCATCTTGCTCTCCCCTGGGGGCTGGCATCTCCTCACTGCAGGGCTCTGTTTGCTCTTTGTGCTGGTCATCATTTCTCCTTCAAAATAAAAATACCCCAGTGTGGGAATGGGAAAAACAGAAACTTCCACAGACACTGAGGGGTTTGATCTGCAGCCTTGGAAGAAGGTTGATGTGAAAATACAAAACACAGACATTAGGCAGAAAAATCACAAATTTATGTTCTATACTTGTAAGAAAGAATATGCCTTAAGTACTGTATTGGTAAGATGGTGAAGGGTTACAGGTGAAGAAATGTCCCCAGAACAAAGCTGTGGGCACAGTACTGGCAGGCTGTGGGCTCTGCTAGCAGCAAAGAGCTTGGAAAGAGATGGAAAATTACATAGAAACAGAGACCTCACTGAATATCTGGATTTGTTCCTTTCCTCCGTGCCCTCTGAAATGGTGGCTGCCACCCCCAGGGCTGCCAGAGGGGAATGCAGGGAGCCCTGACCCTGGCAGGTTCTGTCTTTTGTCCCCTTCTCTTGTGAGGATGAGGATTTGCTGCCTTGCATTGCCCTCTGTCCCATTCCATGTCTGTTCATCTCCATGGGAAGGAGAAGGGTCAGAAGTCAAGGCACCCTTTGCATTTTTGGGATGGCATCAGGTCCTTTCCCTGCCTGGTCACTGATAGCTTGAGACTCAGACTGAGCTGCCTGCTTTCAAGTGGCCTCTGAGATGCTGCTTGAATTCCACCTGGGTTCAATAACTCAGGTAAAGCCCTCGGTGATTAGGTGAGGGGCCTGCATGTCTGCCAAGCTCTGTGAGCTCCGCATTCAGCTCTGTGATCTCTACATTCAGCTGGAGATGTTGAAAAGCTTAGTCTGGAACTCTTGATGAGCGTGGAGGAGCTGGAGCTCAGCCACCCCCAGCCTGTTTGTGCTCTTGGGCCAGCCTGACAGGGTCCTCAGAGCTGGCACAGCCCTGGAGCCTGGCATGGCCTTAGAGCCTGGCATAGCCCTGGAACTTGGCACAGCTCTGGAGCCCAACATAATCCTGGAGCTCAGCACAGTTCTGGAGTCTGGCATGGCCCTGGAGCCCAGCATGGCACTGGAGCTGGGCACAACTCTGGAGCCTGACACAGCTCTGGAGCCTGGAATGGCCATGGAGTCTGGCACAGCTCTGGAACTTGGCATGTCCTGGAGCTTGGCACAGCCCTGGAACCTGGCATGGCCATGGAGCCTGGCACAGCTCTGGAGCCCAACACAATCCTGAGCATAAACCATGGAGCCTGGCACAAATCTGGAGCCTGGCACAGCCCTGATGACTGGCACAGTCCTGGAGCCCAACACAGCCCTGGAGGCTGGCACAGCCCCAGAGCCTGGCACAGCCCAGCAGCCCTGCTCTGTCCTAGAGCCTGGCACAACTCTGGAGCCTGGCACAGCCCTGATGACTGGCACAGTCCTGGAGCCCAACACAGCCCTGGAGGCTGGCACAGCCCAGAAGCCCCACTCTGTCCTAGAGCCTGGCACAACCCTGGAGCCCAACACAATCACGGATCTCGGCATGACCCTGGAGCCCAGCACAACTCTGGAGCCTGGCATGGCCCTAAAGACTGGCACAGTCCTGGAGCCCAACACAACACTGGAGTCTGGCACAGCCCTGGAGGCTGGCACAGTTCTGGAGCCCAGCACAGCCCCAGAGCCCAGCCATGTGCACCATCACGGGGTGGCAGCTCAGGCTGGTGATGCAGGTTGGAAGCTCGGCAGGAAATGTGTCCAGCTGACAGTTTAATTTCCCTGAGAGGCAGCTTTGCTTTGTCCATCACCTCCTGGCTGCTGCAGGCTCTTTGTTTAGTCAGCTGAAAGGCTCTGACTGAACTCCTGAACCTCTCACCCGAGCTGGAGCTCAGTGCTGGGTAAAATCCATCCTGGGCTCCCCTGGGAGCTCCATCTCTGGACCTCGGGGAGCCTGAACATTGCTTTTCTTCATGGCTCTTCCTCCTACATCAGTCTCATGTCTCCGACTTCGCCAGGATCCCGCCTGGCTGAGCTCTCACAAAGGACACAGCCTGGCCTCTGAGCAGAAGGCGGTGATGCTTCCCATAATTTATTCTTTCTCTGCACAGTGTCATTACCCTTTCCCCAAATTTCATCACATTAAACTCTGTCGCTCTGAATTAGGAGCTCGTTTGCAGGAGGCCTGGAGGGCACGGAGGGGGAGACCCGGGCTGGGAAGTAGGTTATCATGATTTCCACTCCATATGTGCCAGCCTGCAGCACAGAGCAGGGAATTGTCCAGCTCATTCAGGAAATCTGGGGCACTGCCAAGAATAACACCCCTGTCTTCTAACCCCTGATTTGTGTCGCTGAAATTGCTTCTAATATTTTCCATTGTTGTGCTTTGGGTCTCGCTGAGCTGCTCTGAGAGCTGAGTGCTGCTGGTGAGTTGGGCTGGCTCTGCTGGGACCCTGATGAAAATGTGATTTTTTTTTTTAGGTGTTTAAGGTGAAAGATTCAGGAAAAACCAAACCACTGTGTAATTTGGCCAGGCAACCCATTCCCTCTTACAGTGCCGGAAGGAAAGGAGTAAAAGAAATACCAGGTCCTCCTGCATGATCTGATCTGGGAAAACCTGGAGGCTGGAACACCTTGGCACACATCTGGAGATGGGAAGCTGTTCCTGCCTTGTTGTGTCGGGAAGTATTTGCAACCCACAGGCATCAGGATGCTTGGCAAAGAGCTTCCCAAATTCCAGTGCTCAAAATGGGACCCCTCTTGCATCAGTGGCACCAGGATCAAAGCACCAGCTCAGGGAATTTGTTCCTCTGCAGCTTCTTTATCATGGAATTACAGAATTATAGAATTATTACAGAATTTCAGAGCATCCTGGGTTGGAAGGGACCCACAAGAACCATCACAGCTGTGCTGGGGCTGGAGCTGTGTCCCTGGGACTGGTTCTCCCTGCACATTCCTCATCAGAGGAATCTCTGGACTGAAAGGAGAGTCCAGGGGACCCTCACCATTCTGGGCTGAGATTGCCCAGCCCCAGCATGGCAGATTTCCTCCCAGACACACTTAATTTTATGGGGCTCAGCTTGCAGACAGTGACACATGTGCTGTGTGGATTGATCCCAGATTGATCTGGGATCACTGCAGTCCCCAGGGATACACGGCCATGGGAAGCTACTAAAGACTAAAGTGTTAGATGAGAAGATAACTGGCTTTGTGAAGCAGCATTTCATCACTGGCTCATTAGTTCCAGGAGAGAGTGTTTGGGCTTCAATGCTACCTTTGTGTTGTAAATAATCTTCTCTTCTGGAGGGAGGGGGTTTGAAAAATCATCAGATCCTTAAGAGAGCCAATGCTGAGGCTCTGGATTTCAGCTCTAATGTATTGAAGGTGTAAAGTTTGTGGGGTTTGGCCTAACCCACGGTGGTCCCTGTGTGGTAAAAGAATTGATAGAAGAAAGGCTCTTTAAGCAGGTACACAGCTCTGTCTGGCAAGATGGTGCATTTTGATGGCAAATGTGAATATTTGGAGAATGGCACATTCACCTAAACCTTCACGAAACCTCCCTAATCACAAACCCTCCCTAATCACAAACCCTCCCTAATCACAAACCCTCCCTAATCACAGCTTCCCCAGCCAGTGCAGCCTTGGCAGAAGGTGTTGTGTGAGCCAGGAGCAGGATTTAGCATGGAGGAGAAATCAGGAAGTCGATTGTGTTCCTGTAGGAAAAAACAGAGCCAATATTGGATGTATGGGAGATTCAATAGTGGGAACACAATTAAGTGGTTATTAAATTTCCATCTACAGTGGGTTAGAACTGATTTTTCAGGCGTGACAAGCTGACACCCACCAGCTCTGGGTTCCTTTTGGGAAGGTAATCCCTGCCTGTTCCCTGCCTGGATTTCGTGTGGCTGCCTCACACTTTTGAGTTTCCTTTGACAATTGATAACTTTGCAGCTTTATCTCCTGGTGTGCACAAGCTGTCCTGCCCCAAAACTGCAAGCCCTGCCTTGCACTGTTTCCATCTGTGATCCCTTTTTTTCTCTGAGTGCACAATTAGTGTTTTGGAGCTGGCGTGGGCGGTTTTGTGCCAAGAATTTCGGAGCCATTTTGGAAGCCCGCGCGGGGTGCCAGTTATAATGACACGAAATGAAATGTGTAATCACAGACCTGCTTTTTCTGTCACTAATTAGTTACAGCTTTAGCTGGAATGGGAATAGAAGCCAGGGGGGCTCCCAACTTGCAAGCAGGAGGGAGAAGCTGCAGCCAGCACAGCCCACGTGCGTGGGGGACCCTGGGTTCAGCCAGTGCTGCTCTAATTGTTGCCAGGTGGTCCCAGATTGTACAAGGGGCTGTAATTTAATCACAGCTCTGTGTGTTTAGTTGGTAACTGACCTGAAGGCCCTGTGACACCATTGGTGGCTGCAGTGTTCTTCCTGGGATGTTGGAATAGATTGCTCTCCATGGTTTCTCTTAGCCCAGGGCTCTCCACAAAGGTTTGGGATGGGTGAGAGGGAGTTGCTGGACCAGGGGCCACCAGTGTGTATCATGCTCTGTGTCACCACCTGATGCTCTTTGCTCCAGGTTTGCCAGGTTTTTGTGAGATGCATTCCTACCAGTCCCATTGCTCTTGGAGCTTGGAGTAATTTCATCAGTGAAAAGTGGGAGGAAAAGAGGAGGTGAGGGAAAAAGAATGAAGAGAGGAGCTGGCCGTCAGCACAGCTCTGTCCAGATCAGTGAACAGAGAGAGGATTTCATTGTGCAAATCTTTTAAACAGATTTAGAAAGGAAGGTGGATGCTTGTTCTGCGTCCTTACCCCCCAACAAAGCACCACACACATGACAGTGCCCCTGCTCACAACGTTTCTGCTTTTGACATCAGCATTCCCCAGTGGGAAATATAAACCATGGACAGCATTTCATGAGTTATGAGGAGCCCACACTCCCCTGGAGGAACCATAACCTTGTTAGTGGGTTTATGGGGACGGTTTGGAAAGGTGGATTTCAGAAGCCTAATTGAGCATTCTGTGTCTCCGTGTCCATTTTACACTCGGCTGGGTGAGAACAGAGAAACGTGGCTGCTCAGCCTTACTTGCAGTTTAGCTCCATTTCAGCCTCTGGGCTGCCCGAAGGTGACGCCACCATGGGGCACCAGATCCCAGGGAAGCTCAGTGCAGAGGTGGGAGCAGCTCCCACTGGGCTGTTCTAGAAAGATCCCTCCAATTTCAGCACAAGTAACTTGTGTTTGTTTGCTCGAGATCTTGCATGAGTTGTTTTCTGACTGTTTCACCCACTTGTTGGCTGGAAAAGCCTCATTTCATCACATGATGAAATGTTTTCCTATGATTCTCAAGGAAAGCTCTTGGACATTCCCTGAGGTAATTTCCTTCCTATCCTAAATTTTGAGGCTTTGTGCATTGAGCACCACACTGTAAAGCAAAAGAAAAAATCCACTTTCCAAGCTGGTTAAATGTCGAGTCTTAACTTCTTTTTGCCAGGGTCGGGATTAAATGTGTGAGATGGTATTTCTTGTTGGGACTCAGATGTTTATTAGTTCTTATCTATGTTACAGTCTTACAAACTGTGAGTTCTACAGCACTTCAACAAAATAAAAATGGAGCTGTATCTCTCCCTCTACAAGGCCTTTTAAGGATAAACTGCCCAATTAAGAAATGACACCTAAATTATTTTTACTTTTAACCCAATAACCAAACACCTGTGGTCTGCAATGAGGACTTTTTTATCCAATTCCACAAAACCACCCAAACCCATGGAGAAGAAAGAGAAGAAGGAGAAGAAGAAGGAGAAGGTGAAAAAGAAGGTGAAGAAGAAGGTGAAAAAGAAGGAGAGAAGAAGAAGGTGGAGAAGAAGAAGGAGAGAAGAAGGTGAAGAAGAAGGACCAGCCTCCACCCTAAAACCTCCATCTTGCTTTATATATATTACTATATTTAAACCCTTAAACTCTAAGTTTCCCACCCTGTGATATTGCACACTTCTATTCAAACTCCACACCCACAATCCCAGTTTTGTCATTCCGTTTTGGAAGCTTCTCCATGGCCTCAGGTCACTGCAGTGTTCCCTTGGTGGTCAGTGTCAGCACAGAAAGTCTGAAATTCTTAGCAGCCAGGGTTCCAACAGCTAAGCAGTGTTTTTTATGACTATTCAAGTGTTCTCTGGGGCTTTGGGCATATCACCAGGGATGGAGTGTTTGCCCTTCTGATGATGAGTGTGGGATCAGCCTCATCCTCCTCCTTGCAGCCACCTGTGGTTATGATGTTTGTCTCAAGGGTGGGAATTGCTGAAGGGGATCCTTGCAGCTCTGTCACTGCTCCTCTGGCTTCCAGGGCCCTCCCTGCCAGCACAGTAAGCAGCCCTGCCAAATTCCTCCTTTAATTCCAAGAGCTTTGGAGCGAGGGATGCCCTGATTTATTCACGTTCTGCCGCCGCCGTTGTTTTATCTGCAAAACTCCAACAATCTCCTCTTGGCTTTTGTGGTGCTCGGGGAGCTTGGATGTTTGGAAAGGAAATACTTATTGTGGCTTGCTGTGAAACACAGCTCTGTGCTGTACAATAGCCTTTATTCCTGGCTGCCATCCGTGGCGGGATTTGCTGGAATCAGAGAAGGAAACTGATTAAAGTTGGGTCAAACAAAGGAACCTTGGGGTCGCAGCCTGTGGGGTGAGCCAGCCCAGGGCTTTTTCTTTTTCTTTTCTTTCCAAGGTAGTGTGGCTACCTTGGAAAGGAGCCTTGTTGTGACCGTGCTCACAGGGGTCTGAGGATGAGGGAAGAGACGAGGATCTGACTCCATGTTTCAGAAGGCTTGATTTATTATTTTATTATATATATTACATTAAAACTATACTTAAAGAATAGAAGAAAGGAGTTCATCAGAAGGCTAGCTAAGAATAGAAAAAGAAAGAATCATAACACAGGTTTGTGTCTTGGACAGAGAGTCCGAGCCAGCTGGACTGTGATTGGCCATTAATTAGAAACAACCAACATGGGCCAATCACAGATGCACCTGTTGCATTCCACAGCAGCAGATAATCAATGTTTGCATTTTGTTCCTGAGGCGTCTCAGCTTCTCAGGAGGAAGAATCCTAAGGAAAGGATTTTTCATAAAATGTGACACCTTGTATCTTTGGCGAGTCTGCGTTTTGGGGCTGCTAAGCTTTATTTAATTAACCTTTGTGAGGTGTACAAGCCTCTCTCTTAAAGGTTATTGAGTTTCCTGTATTTGGTGGCTCACAGATGTTCTGGGTTGGGAATATGATAGTCCATAGCAAACAACCCCTAAAAGCTGGAATGTTCCTTGGGCTGCAGGGACACATGGTTGTCTCTCTCATCCCTTTCACTGCTGAGTCTGCAGGGTCCAGTATGGTGTTTTATCTTTTTTCTTTTAATTAGGTTTGAGATAAAAAGTGGGAGATGGTATTTCTTGTTTGAACTCAGATGTTTATTAGTCGTATATGAGATTAAATTTATTTTATTCTTTATTATTATTAGATTTTATCTATATTGATTAAATATGCATAAATATAGATTAAATCTATATTTATCTAGATTTTATCTATATTATTATTATTTATTTTATTCTTTTATTATTATTAGATTTTATCTATATTGCAGTCTTACAAATTGTGAGTTCTACAGCACTTCACTCTAACAAACTAAAAATGGAGCTGTATCTCTTTTTCTACAATGTTTTTTTAAGGATAAACTGTCTAATTAAGAAATGACATCTAAATTATTTTTATTTTTAACCCAATAACTAACCACTTGTGCCCCACAATGTGGACTTTTGGCAGAGTGGTGGGAATATTTTAAATAAAAGTCTGAGATCCTGAAAATCTGTTGTCAGATCCCACTGTCACCATTTTGGGAATGGGCTGTGAAAAGGGGATGGCCAAGGAGACACAAGGACACAAATTATGGCCCTGCTACCTGAAATTAAGGCAGAAAACAGTCCAAACTCTGGCATTTTGGAGTGAACTAATTACAAGGAACAGGCAAGAATGTGAAGCAGGGGGGATAAATCATTCTTTGTGCAGCTTGTCCTGAGTTTGTAAAGCATTAATTGCCCTGCTGCCTCCTGGCAGAGGAAAGCTCAGCTGAACCAGGAGCATTCCTCTGCATTTGCAACCTCAAATTATTCTCATTCCAGGGTGATTTATATTTCACACCCAGGGCAGAGATGACCCCCTGCCATCCCTTTCTCTGCCAGACAACACTTTGCTCTTTCCCAGGCCTGTAATTTGTAAAGGTTTGAGTATTTTCATTATGCTTGCAGGTGAGGGACAGATACAGGCACAGGGGACTGGGGACAGTGATCATTTTGTAAACATCTTCAGAGAGCTTTCCTTGCTTTCCAGTTTCATTTTAACTGTGGTTTCCATCCTGCTTTTAAAGAGATGTTGCCCCTGAAAAATTCCAAAAGACCAATGAAACAGCCTTATTAGCCTCAGCTTGCAGAAAATTTATATTAGTTTTGTCTGTTTCTTGATGCTTTTGGTTATTTGTAGCATTTTTCAAACCTCACAGTCCTTGCCACAGAGAATGTGCTGATTGAGGATACAGGAAGGCCCCAGTCACAAGATCATCCTTGCCTTCATCTTAATTTCTTACTGGCTCCTCTCAATAGTTCTCTTTGTAAAAGAGAACTTTTTCTTGGACAAATTAACATACTTTAAAAAAGACACTCCAAAAAAGATACTTTTGTTGGACAAATTTCTGGTGAAAACCCCAATTGTCTGGATGTTCATCTTCTTTTTCACTGTTAAAAGTGCTCTGGCTGGTTTGCTTTGCTTATCAGTCAACATTTATGCTGGATTTTCCTAATAGGATGAGAGGCTGCCTTGGGGAGGGAGGGACACTTCATCAGTGACTCGTTCTTTCCTTATCTGCCACCTGTCAGAGGAGCTATCCTGGTGTGTGAGATGATGGTTCCTCCTTGAGAAAGGATGGAGTCAGTACTGGCGCTGGATGTGGGCAGGATGAGGCTGTTTGGTGAAAAGGACATGAAAATAACCCATGTGAGTGGAGCTGTGCTGTTCCATGCCCCACTCATCTTCAAGAAATGTCAAGAAATCCGTGTCTGACCCTAATGGAACTGTTTTTTCTTGCCTGGAAAGAAACACAGATGTGTTTTCTTTAGAGGCAGGACACTCCCTGTACTGGCCAGACTCCTATCAGAGCTTTCAGCACGGGATATTTTTGCTGGCCAGCCCTGAGCAGCAGCAGCACCTCCCCAGTATTTACCCTGGCTGGGCAGCAGCAGCTCCCCAGTGCTCTCCTTGCAGGGTGAGGTGCTGTCCTTCCTGCTCTCCTGAGCTGCTGACAGGCACAACATTCACTCATCCTCTGGGTGCAATCACCACAGCCCTTGGTGGGGCTGTGAGCGCTCTTGCAGGAAGCTCTGCATGTGCCTGTCCAGGTTTCAACACCTTTTCTGCTGCCTCTTAGTGGCTTTTTGATCCTGTCAGTGTAGAAATGGATATTTTTTCCCCTGCTCTGCTTGTCCACCTGCCATCAGGTGAGCTTTGCTTTGCAGCAAACTGCAGCAGAGGTTGAGCTGGAAAACAGTTCAGCCTCAAGCTGCACCAAGGGAAATATAGGTTGGATATGAGGGAAAAGTTCATTACAGAAAGGGTGATAAAGTTTTTTACAGAAAGGTGATAAAGTTCTGGAATGGCTGCCCAGGGAGGTGGTGGAGTCACCATCCCTGGGTGTGTTTAACAAAGCCTGGATGTGGCACTGGGTGCCAGGGTTTAGTTGAGGTGTTGGGACTGGGTTGGACTCGATGATCTTAAAGGTCTTTTCCAACCTGAGGATTCTGTAAATTCTGTGAATTCTGTGAATATTACAGAGCCCACAGACTGAGGAAGCAGCTGAGCTGTCCTGAGCTCCTTTGGTATCTCCCATCCTTGATAGATAAAAGGGTTGTAAACGGAGCACTCAAAGTTTGGGGTGAGGCTCCCTTTAGAGCTCCCTTTTGGGGGCTTGGATGTAAATAAATTTTCAGTGCAGGCTCATTGCTGCAGGGAGGGGATGTTGGGGAGCCTGGGCTCTGCTCCAAGCCTGCCCAGGCTTCCTGGGAATCCTTGGACCACCCAGAGCTCTGGGGTCCAGGGCTGGTGAGCCCATCAGACCCCAGTGAGTGCAGCAGGACGGGACCTGTGTGTGCTGGGGCTGGCAAGGTGGGTGTTACTGCTGTTATTTACTGGTGTGCCCTGCTGGAAATCAGCTGCTGGCCTTCACCCTTGGCTCCCTGCAGCCTCCCAGCAGAGTGGATTGTTTCAGCAACACTCAGGCTCCCGGGGCTCTGATGGGGGAACTGGGCTGTTCCTAATTAGCCAGGCTGTGTTTTGAAGAATGGGCCAGCACAAACCTCCTTTTGCTGGCACAAAGGAGAGGTCAGCTGTGGCAGCAGGGCTGTGATCAGTGTCTGTGTCTGGAGGCCTGCTCGGGTGGCTTTGTCACCCTGTGAGTGACACGGCACAGAGCACCAGAACTCTATCAGAAGGGTGTGTGAGGGGGATTTATTATAATAACATGTTGCTTTTGTAGTTTTTCAAGATTGTAGGAGCGGTGGGGATGGATAGAGATGAGAGATCTCTGAAGCCAGGGCTTGGAACTTGGGGTTTATTGCAAAGGGCCTGAGTGCAGGGCCCTGCTGGGAGCTGCCAGCCACAGCTCAGAGCAGGCCCAAAAAAGAGAGAGAGACAGGCAAAGAGAGTGGGAAAGAGAAAGAAAGCAAGAGTGTGGTAAAGAGGATGAGAGAGAGCAGACAAAAGAGTAAAAGAGAACAAAGTTCCCATTACAATACAATAAATCATCTTCTGTGTTGAATATTCTGATTCTCACTAACCAATCTAGTACAAGATACAAATCCTACAGCATTTACATACAGCCTATAAGAATCATTACATTACCATACTGTGCTACATTTTAAACCCTAAAAACTCCTCTTTGGACCCCTTCTGCCAACCTGTAGGGCCTGCTCTGACCCTTGGACCTGTCTGCAAGCAGAGGGAATTGTTTCATCAAAAGGGGATTACCTTCAGTGGCCATACCATTGTTTTCCAGTTGTTCAGTAACTGAGGTATCTCAAAGCTTGCTTTCATTTCAATCTCACTTATAGTTTCCATATTCTCAAACTCTTTTGCCAGGCAATCATATTTATAAGGCTTTCCTGTTTCATCTTCCCCAACACAAGATATTTACATTTACTTAACAGACACATTCACTGCCCATTGGTCATAAGAAAGAAACAAAATTCTCAATAGGTGAACAAGGAGCCAGGTCATTCTGTGAGCCAGCTAGAGTCTATATCTTTTAACTTTCTCTCCTTCCATCATGTTGTCATGGGGATAGCCTTGGTGTCTTCCTCGAGAGAGATATGGGGCTTTCCTTATCTTCAAGAACAGCACAAAATGCCTTTCCTACCACCCTGCTTCAGGAGACCAGCATTGTCCCTTTCTTTTATAGCACTGCCCTCGTTTGCCCAGCCTTTGAGGTGTTGTTTGATTGACTAAGGACCTGATTTCTCCTGCTAATCTCTCTGGAGCTGCTCCCTTGGAAGCCTTTGGATGTGCTAGGGCTGGGAGAGAGGGGTTTGCTGGAGGCCAGGGAAGCGTGGGACTGCAAAACACTCAGAGGTGTTGGAAGCTGAAATGGGAAGGGTTTGGAAGCAAAGGAAAGCACAGGCAGTATTTTCTTGGATCCAGGAGCCAGATGCTCTTTCCAAGACGGAGAAACTCGCGTGACAGCGCCAGTTCAGACTCAGGTGACTTCCCCAGCCTGAGCAGAGCCCGGTGCAGACTTCAGGATGACGGTAGCAGGAGCCTGTGATCGATGCTTCCAGTGCACGAGGCCAATTTGAGATCCGTTTTGTGGAATTAAATGGCTGCAATTGTTCTTCAGCTGTCAGCTCATTGGAGAGAATCCACGGTTAATAATACCAGGGCTAAATTAAGCAGAGCACTTCTCCCAGCAGCCAAGAAGTCCGAGTACTTTTATTTATAAGCAGCCTCCTGATTCACAAGGTTGGCCTTCTGCTGGGGAGGGGAGAGGAGTGCGAGGCCAGAGGAGATTCCTGCTGGGATTTTCTTGTATTTTGGCTCAGGAAGGCAGTGGAACAAGGGCGGCTTGTGCAGAGCTTGGCTACGTCCTGTGCTATCAGCTTGTCCATCAGCCAAGCATGGTATTTAAGAGCTGGCAAACAGGTAGGGCTGAGCTCTTTGAAGAAATCTGTGAAAGGAAGCAAGCCAAGGCGATGCAGGGGCTTATTCAGCTAAAACCAGCTTTTGTAAAGGCAGTTTGGAAGAAAAGAAAGAGTGTGCTGGAGCCAGGGGAATGGCTGTTGTTGTACCTGCTAAAGAAGTGTCCTGGGATTTGTACCTGCAGGGTGAAGAGTCCTTCACTGAGATGTGTTGGTCAAACATGGTTCATCACACCCAGTACCACCTCCTGCAGGGCAATAACTCTGTGGTTCCTATAATCTGAGTTTCTAAAGGTGAAATGGAGTACACAGCAGCCTTTTGGATGTGTGTGGTGTTGTCCAGCTCTGTCCAGCTCCGCTGGTGAGTGATGGAGAGTGTGGAGGCAAAAGTATTGCTGGCCATTTGTTTAAAGGAACATGATAGTGGGTGAAGCAGAGCTCAAATCTGATGGGCTTTGGTGGATCTGAAATATGGCTGGCTTTGTTCTTTTCAGGCTTTCCTTGGGCTGAGCTCAAGAATTAAGGATTTCATGACCATTTAAAAGAGATTATCATATTGGGCTGAAGGAAATATATGGCTCTAGTCCTTTGGATGAGTTTGTAGCCCTCTGCTTAGCTTTTGGCAAATAAACCAGAGCGGAATCTTTTCCACTGATTTGAAACGTTCACACAGATCTTTACTGGCTCCTCATGCTAAAATCTGCCAAGGGTAAGAAAACTTGTGAGGAAATGACTCATTGAGCCACCTGAAGAAGACAAAACCCCTGCTTTGTGGTGAGGGATGGGTACCTTGGGCCAAGTCATGTGAAGTGCTGGATGGCATCTTCAAAGCTCTGCATCCCGTTGGGTGAGGGCTGACGCTCCCAGCACCTCCCGTGATCCCTCCCCTGCTCTAATCTCCCTGCAAGGAGATTCCCAGCCAGCTGTGACCAATTAAACAGGGGCCAGGGCTGCAAAACCCCAGCTGGGCGAGGGCTGGGCAGAGTTTATGGCTCTGAGAGTCTGCCCGAGGTGTTTTCTTCCTGTAAATCACCTGGGGAAAGCCAGGCTTGTGAGCTCAAAGGTGAGTCAAGGGACATTTATGGAGGAGAATGGGTTATTTTCCAGGCAATGTGGAATGCTGCAGTGTAACTGGACCGCTGGGATCCCATCGTGTAATTGGTAATAAGAAGGATTTGTTACATGAATGCAAAGGAGACCGAATTAAAGCTGAATTATTGGATTGTTTCTGGAGAGGATTGAACCCATTCCCCTGGCCAGGTAGCCAAGGACCATTCCAGGCTCACAGTTCCTCACCAATTACTGGTTTCTTGCAATGAGAGAGAACATGATTGTGAGTGAGAGACTAAAATCTTCAGGTCTTCAGTGGATTCACAAAAGAAAAATGAGAGGGAACAGCCTGACTCCCTGACTGTGACAGAACCATCAAATCTTTAGTTTGGAAAAGACCTTCAAGACCATAAAATCCAATAATTCACTGAATCTTCCCCTGTTTTCAAAGGATCTGCTGCAAATCAGTGGTGTGGGAGCCACACTAGCCATGGGCACAAGGGGCAGGTTCCAGTGAAAGAGGAGGGTGGGAGAGTGAGATGAGGAGCGAGAGCCACAGCAGGAACGAGAGGCATTGCTGCAAAGCTGCCTGGAATTTGTAGAATTAATTTATGCTTAAACACACAGCCCACTCCACAATAAATCATTGGTATGTTATGGTTTCTGTTTCTGGGTTTGGAAAGGTTGGAGAAAACATTTTTTTAATTCATCAAGTGCTGCTTTCTCTGGGGCATCGTTTTAAAGCCCTATTCTCTGGCAGGTGATAACATCTTTCAAGCAGCCTCTGAAATGCCTTATCCCCACATCAGCAACAGGTTTGCCTTTTATTTTTCCCTTGTTTGTTGTGTTTCTGTTTTGTCTCCCATGCTGCATGGGCTCAGCACAACACAATAATGGGTTTAATAATTCAGAAACAAACACGTGTTGAGATTTCAGTTGTTACAAATACCTTTTTTCTCTGGGAAGATGCTCAGAGGGTTAGACCCCTTCCCAGAGGTCTAATCCATGTGAGTTATGTGAGGAAAGGAGGACACTTTCCACACATTCTTGATCTGAATTTCAGTGCGTGCAAGCTCCTGTTGTGTTTTTCACTTGGGCTGAAGCTTGATATTCTGGGCAGCCTGGATCCCAAATGAGTTGATTGATAGTGGAGAAGGAAGAAAATCGCCCACTAACAACCCCCACAGAGAAATCCAGGTGGCACCAGCCAGTGAAGGAGTTTTTGATGGTCAGTTTTTACTGTTCTGCAAAGTTCAAATGGAAAATGGGACACCTCTTGCATCAGTGACACCAGGATCAAAGCACCAGCTCAGGGAATTTGCTCCTCTGCTTCTTTATAATGGAATTACATGATTATAGAATTATTACAGAATTTCAGAGCATCCTGGGTTGGAAGGGACCCACAAGAACCATCAAAGCCATGATGGGACTGGGGCTGTGTCCCTGGGACTGGTTCTCCCTGCACATTCCTCATCAGAGGAATCTCTAGAGTGAAAGGAGAGTCCAGAGGACCTTCACCATTCTGGGCTGAGATTCCCCAGCCCCAGCATGGCTGGTTTCCTCCCAGACACACTAAATTTTATGGGGCTCAGCTTGCAGACAGTGACACATGTGCTGCGCGGAACGGTGCGGCCGCTTTTCCCTTCCATCATTCCATATTTGTGGGGCCTCTGCACGCCCTCAACATTCCTGCTGGCCACAGGGGCACCTGTTCCACCCTCTCTCTCTCTGTAAACCAGCCAAAACCCAGCTCTGGAGGCCAACAGGTGTTTCTAGTTTGCGGTACATTAATGGATATTGACTGCCTGTCTTCCTGCCTCTCCAAGCCCATAAACCCATGGATCTGGAAATGCTCCACTCCCCGCTGCAGCAGCAGGATCAGCACAGGGTGCCAGGAGGCCAAGCGAGCTCCCAGGCTGGGTGCTGGGTCTGCTGGCCCCGAGCTGCTCTCTGAAGTCATTCCTTGGTGTTTGACTTTCCATTTAGACCGGAATGTTGCCTGGAAAGGCTGGGACACTGCAGCTTTTCAGGCACCGCTGAAGTGATGCGGGGAATAAACAGAGTCCACAACTCTCAGGGCTTCTGCTGCTCACAGTGACCCCAAGATGTGCTAGAAAGTCTCTTATCCCAGCCCGGAGGTTGAAGAAAGTGTCAGAACTTTTCAGTTTTCAGTCTCTAAGTTGTTTATTGTTTCTTACCTATAAAATTTTTTCTCTTCGCCTGCCGAGGTCCATTCAGCAGTTCAGACAGAGGCACACTGCCCACCTCTGGGCTGTGTTATCTTTTATACTAAAAACTACATGTACAATATTTGCAATTACTTCCCAATACCTATCAGCTATGTTAGACAGTGAGCTTCTAGTCTAAACCAACCCAAAAGTGCCACCATCACAGCAGAAGATGGAGGCCAAGAAGAAGAAAGAAGGGCAAGGGGTGGTGTTATCTTTTTATACTAAATACTACGTGTACAATATTTACAATTAATTCCCAATACCTATCACCTGTGTTAAACAGTGAGCTTCTACTCTAAACCAACCCAAAAGTGCCAACATCACCCAGAAGATGGAGGCCAAGAAGAAAGAAGGACAAGGCACGCCCAAATTGGCTCCACGCCCAAATCCCTCCATCTTGACTGCTTCAATCATGGCATCTCCACGAGGTCTTGTGGGTGGCAGAACCTTGGTTTGAGGTGGGACCCTGCTGCAGATGCAAAAAGAAGCAGAATAACCCATGTTTGATGGTTAAAATAGGGATTATTTTCCTTCAGAGATTTATGTGGCTTGCTTAAAGACTGGCTAGACCATTCCCAGAGGTCCAACCCAGCTCCCCTGGCCAGGAGCTGTTTCGAATCAGGGATAATGGGAGTCAGTTCTGTGATTCATGGTCCTGGTGTGACTGTCAGAGATCAAAGGGCCAAAATAACCGAGCCTGGTGTAAGAAAGGCAGTGGAGGAAGGGGCAGGAGGGTTCTCAGCAGTTAAAGATGATCCGGGGATGCTGTGCCTTTCCTTGGCATGCCATTGTGCTGTGTGAGGGGTGTTGGGTTTCAGCCCCACCGATGGATGCCAGATGTGTGTCATTAGAGGATACCTCTCCTCACCAGCTGCAAATTGTCCATCCCTTCCTCTGCTGTTTTCACCCGGAGAAGCTTGAATTCCTGCTATTTCCTGCCATCTCAGATGTTGTCAGGCTGCTCTTTGGCTGGATTTCTGCAGCCCAAACCAGTCACGTGTGGCAAAATCAGGCATTCTGTGTTGATTTGTATTTTTTGCAGGAGTTTGGTGAGGATTTGCCTTGATAAACTTGCCCATAAAATTGCATTTTATATTTAACTCACAAAATGAATCCTTGGAAAACTCCAAGGACTTTACTGGAAGAATGCTGGAGATGGTTTTATACTTATGTGAGAAGAAGACATGGCTTTTCACTTTGTGGTCTCTGGTGCAACAGGATATGCTCCTAAAAAATGTGCGTTCTTAAACTAAAGAAATGGTTAAAAAATAGGAATACAGAATGCTCTGGGTTAGGAATAAATTCATTAAAATGTTCACACTTTACCAAGACTTTTCTCCAGCAGGAATCTGAGGTTTCTGTGAGGTTTTATGTGTTTGATACCTCACTGGTGGAGTTCTGTAAATTCACCATTTTCCAGGCCCTTGGCAACCTTATCTCCCAGAGAACTTTAGCAAGCTCCCTTCCAGAAATAGCCGGAAAGGTCTTTTTTATTTTTTCAAACCTAAAATAAAGACTCATTATAAGGAAAACAAGGACAACAACTCCTTTTCCTGAGCACTTCCCGTGGCTCCATGCTGGCCTTGCCTTGGGGCTGGGTCTGGATGAGGATGAGGAAGGTGAGGAGCATTCCATGGGCTCCTGTGGCAGAGATGAAGGAAAGGAGGGGGGAAAATACCTGAATCTCTTCTAAGGAATGTGTTTGGAGCTACCTGTCCCTTCCATGCCACCATCCTGGCACGTTCCATGGTTGGAAATGCAGCATTGGCTTTGACCTTTCCCAATATTCAGTAGAGAGTGGGGGTGTTTGAAAAACAGATGTAGAAAATGAGTTTTGGGAAGCAGCAGACCAGGTAATTTTTCTGGTTTAAAATGATTTAGGCATTATCCCCCTCTGTACAGGCTGGGAAGCTGCCTTGGATTGCACAGCAGAATAGTGACTCCTGGCAAAAATATACATTATTTCAGTCTCCTTTTCCCCCAGTTGCTCAGGATCTCACCTCATTAATAGTGGAGATTTTGGAATGTCAGATATTTGGCATATCTGGCTATTGGAGCTGTACAATAGGTCCCTGTGGCTGGCTCTCACTGAGCCCCATCTTTCTGTGGGGAGGTGTTTGATCTGCACCTGGTTGTGCTGGGACTGGCCCTGCCCAGGAAACCTCTCCCACCTAAAACAACTGCTCCTTCGAGAAGGTGAATTTCCAGTTTAAAACATTACATTTATGCTTTTCTTTTTTTTTTTTTTTTATAAACTCATGAATCTCCCCAGAAGCGAGTAGCCCTGACCCTTTCATTAGAGACAAAAGGGAGTGTGTATAAATGTCTTTTGTGGCTTGGCAGTAAACTTGCTGAGGACGACATAAAACGTGCTCATTAAATGCTCTTTACCCAGCATTGCTTTTTGTTTTCAGCAGCACTGTGATGTTTCATCCCACCATTAATTGCCTAATACCAATTATGGCGTAAACAAGCCATTTGCCAGTGTAACTTTTTCCATTTATTTTCCAAGATTCTTACTCCTGACACCCATTATGCATCTGGGAACGTGAGGGGCAATATTTGTGGGGAAATATAAATCATGAGATCGGTGATCAGTAGTTTTACATAGATACATAGACCTTGCTGTGCTGTAAAAGTGGCTCTTGAGAACCCTCCAAAACGCTCCCCCCACTTGGATGCTTTGTTGTATTGAGCTTAATTATATGGAGACAAAGAGACTTGGAGAAGACTCTTTTTTCCCAGGGATGTGCCAGTTTTTCAGTGTAAGGCACGGACTGAGAGCGAGCGGCCCCGAGGGAGAGGTGGGCACTGCCTGGGTGTCACAGACACCCCAAATGCTGCCAAGTGCCTCGAAAGACTGGGCACAGGCACAGGGGCAGAGTTGACCCCTCCTTGCAGCCCTTCTGCACGAGGTCATCGTGTTCTTTGTGGAGTTTCAGCTCCCGGCTCTGTTCTGGCCAAAATCTGGGAGCTGGCTGGAGTGAGCAGCAATGCTGCAGAATTTTGAAAGGTACTGGTTTAGGATTCCCTTTGGAATAAAGAGTGTGGCTCCTGGAGCTTCCTTGTTATCATTCCATTCTTTTTCTATTCTTCTGATGAAATCCTTTCTTCTATTCTTTTAGTGTAGTTTTAATATAATATGTATCATAAAATAATAAATCAAGCCTTCTGAAACATGGAGTCAGATCCTCGTCTCTTCCCTCATCCTCGGACCCCTGTGAACACCGTCACAAACCCTTTACAGCTTAGCCTGGTTCTGCAATATTTCTTCTGAACCTCCAACTAGATCTTGCAAATTTTTCCCCCTTAATTCTGTGTGAATCACTTTGGCTTTGTAAGCAGTGAGAAGGAAGCTCTGTGCTTTTCTCTGGCAGAAAATCTCGGTCACTTGTGTCCATTTAGAAGCCACCTGCTATAGGGGACACACCACTGAAGGTCACCAGGTGAGCACAGAGCTTCACCCTCGCACAGATTTTGCTGTAGAAACAACTGAAAATGGGACTAACCTGCTGGAGACACTAAAACCTCAGCCTTGTCAAAGCCTCTGTGATCTCACAGAGCTGAGGTTGCTTCAAAGGGTTGGAAACTTTGAAGGAAGTCTCTTCACTTCTCTGTGAGAGGAATACAGGTTCTTTCCCAGGAGAGTCATCTTCCCTTCTTCCCATTAAATACAGTTTTGGCCATACAGTGGAAAAAAATCATCAAAGCCAGGCCTGTGCTCTGAGCTCCTGAAGGGAAGCCTTGGAAAGGCTGCCAGGCACAGTATATTTTTTATTGCATCCATTATATAATGTGTCAAAAAAGAATTCTCTCCACTATGGGGAGATATTTATAGTCCATAGGGTTTTATGGCAGGAGTGGAGTGTCTCAGGTTACCCTGGCCAAGCCAAGCCAGGCTGCTGCCTCTGGCTCCATGGGAGCAGCTCTGGGAGCCTGAGGGTGATCTGAGGAAAGGAACAGCTCATCATGACCTGTCCCATCTCTCCAGCTCCTCAGGAACCTTGGCAGGACCAAAAATAAATTTTCCCAAATTCTCAACAAATTGGGCATGGCAGCAGGTGGAAACCAGTGGCAGGATTTAGGAGTGGGCAGGAAGAGGAGGATGTAGGGTAATAGTCCTAGAAGGTTGATGAATAGGAGGAAGATCATGAGGGATGTTAAAATCAGGGCTCATTTGTGTCCTTTTTAGTCTAGAGGTATTATTAGTTGTTTTGTCACTAGGTTGATAAACCATTATTGGTGGGTTTTCTCTGGTGAGTCTGCCTGAGGCTGATGTTGGTCAAGGAGCTGAGAAAACAACAAATGATGTGACATCCATAGGGGAAAAAGTGTGATCTGAGTGGAGAGGGGACATTTGATGTACATCTCTGCCTTGCCCATGAACAGAAGGTGTGTGGGGGACACCTGGCACAGGTATGGGGGATACTCCTGGATCCATGTCACCTGATCTCTCTTGTGGATGTTCCCCCAGCACATCTGCACAGCCCAAAGCAGCTCCTTGCCCTGACCTGGCACACACATCCCAGTGGGATGGAGGCAGATGAAGAGGTCCCAGAATTCTCCGTTAGGTTGGGAAGATTCCAGTGGCAGTTTCCCTGGAAGTGTGGTTACCTCTCCTTGCAGGAGGCAGCTGGAAAAGAAATGAACAGAAATATATTAACCCAAACTGAACCACTGGGTTTGAGTTCAATTTCCTCAAACTGGGTTTGAGCTCAATTTTCCTTGAGCTCCATATTTTAGCTCCATTTTCCTCTTCTTAAAAAAATAAATACCTTAACGAGCAGCTAAAACCCTTCACAACTTTTCACACCTCAACCTCTGTGTCAAGGAGGTTCCAAAAGACCTGCAAAGTTTATAGATAGCTTCCTTATGCATTGAAAGGATTGAAAGCCCTGACTATGGTATTGATTAAACCTTATTTGGCCATCTGACATATTTATATTTGTGAGGGGTTCAGAGGGAGCCAAGACTGATAATGCAGTTGCTCTGGGGAGGCTGGCTGCACTAAGAGGGGGTGTCAGGTTGCACATTCATGCCTGGTATGTGTGGGAATGATGCCACTGTGATAAATGAGCCTGTGGTCCCTTCTTCACCTCTCCTGGGACTCCCCAAAAACCCAGACACGGCACGTATGTGAGAGTGTTTGTGCATGTGGAATCTCTCCATGTGTGGTGTTGTGTTTTCCTACATCCACACGGCTGAACCAGCATCCCCAAAGTTCCCCTTAAATTAAGGGGCTCTCATGCTGCCCTTCCTCCCACAGCAGGTCCAGACCTGGCCATGCATGAGGAAAACATCACAGAATCACAGGAATTTTGGAAAAGACCTTCAAGATCATCCTGTCCAAGCTGTGCCAAATCCCCACCTGGGCACTGAGTGCCACATCCAGGGATGGGGAATCCAAACCTCCCTGGGCAGCCCCTTCCAAGGCCTGGCCACCCTTTCCATGGAGAAATTCCTCCTGATGTCCAACTTGACCCTCTCCTGGCACAGCTTGAGGCTGTTTCTCCTTGTTCTCTGTGACCCTCACCTGGCTGCACCCTCCTGTCAGGTTCAAGACCATGATAACCAAAAAGCACCAGACCCATCTGTCGCAGACATCTTTTTATGAAAATCCTTTCCTTAAGATTTTTTCCTCCTGAGAAGCTGAGAGGGCTCAGGGACGAAATGTAAACAATGATTATCTGCTGCTGTGGAATGCAACAGGTGGATCTGTGATTGGTCTCATGTGATTGTTTTTAATTAATGGCCAATCACAGCCCAGCTGGCTCAGACTCTCTGTCCGAGCCACAAACCTTTGTTATTCATTCCTTTCTATTCTTAGCTAGCCTTCTGAGATGAAACTTTTTCTTCTATTCTTTTAATATAGTTTTAATGTAATATTATCATAAAATAATAAATCAGCTTTCTGAAACATGGAGTCAGATCCTCATCTCTTCCCTCATACTAAGACCCCTGTGAACACCATCACACCCATCACCAGTGCTTGAAAAACTACCCAAAGATGACAGATTACATCAGTTTGGGTGGGAAATTGAGGAAGAAATAAGGGGTGAACTGCCTGTGGCAGAGAGTCAGCCTTATCTGAGCACCACAGGAAGCTGCAGAGCTGTGCTGATAATCTGCTCCCTGCACACCACACAGCTCCCAGCAGGCACAGGCTCCTTTTATTCCCAAAAAAAGGAGATTTCCTGAAGGTGCTGCCTGTCAGGGCTGTTTTGTGATGTCTCTGTTACTGCAGGTCAGGAGGAGCCAGGCTGGGCTTGTCTCAGCATTTGATATAATCCATAGAAAGGCATTTGATTTATGGATTTGCAATTGGGTTTACAGAGTGTTGGGTTAATAAGGAGGAGAATCTGGATAGGAGCTCTGGAGATATGGGAAAGTTTAAAATATATCCTTACAGTTTCTCCTTTTCACCATTCTGGTTACACCTTTGTGTCTTGCAATTTGTCTTTGTCACCCTGCTGGTGGATCTCCTGGAGGCACCATGGGATTCAGGAATAGAAATCCCAGAGGATTTTCTGGAAAACCAAAAAGGAAGGATGAAAACAACAAAGAAACAAAAAACACCCACGAAGCCTGGGTTTTGTGTGCAATCCCTGTGTGCTGGCAAACTTCAGCAGCGCCCCAACACTGGGAGGATTGTGCAGCCTCATCCCCCTGGCACAATTTCAGAGAAACAAGGGACAGGCTCCTCTTTCATCCCAAATTCAGCCAGGCAGAAGTGCCTGCAGGACCCATAGCATCCTGCCAGTCCTGTGCTTAACTCCTTAGTTCAGCATTTCAGTGCTGGAGAGAGAGAATTGTCTGATTTCCTTTGGGTTATGAGGAGGGCATGTTCCTGTGGGGGTATTGAGGAGTGTTTAAGGGCTCAAATCCCCAGGATGTCACAGCCTTTCTCCCAATACAGCTGATTCCACAAAGATCTTCTACAGCAGGCTCATTTTTAGGGAATAATTCCCCAAAGCTTCTCTCTGAGAGTGTGTGTGGTGTCCTCTGGCCAGAGGGAGGGGGTAGAGCATCTCTGCTGGGCTCTGCTCTGCTGATCTGTCCCTGGAGCTGCTCTCTGTGCGCTGCCTGTCCCCCATTCAAAACCTGCAGAGTTACCCCTTTGGAATGAAAAAAACCCACCCTGTTTTACCTCAGTTTTAACCACTTTTATTCTATATAAATTCTAGTAGTTTTCTTTTTTTCCTTTCTTCAAACAAAATGCAGAAATCTTTGTTTATTTTTTGTCTTATGAAAAGTTACTTGCTTACCAAAAAACTCAAACCCAAACCAACCAACCAAAAAAAATCCCTAAAAACCCCACAAATCCCCAAAACCAATACCCCACAAAACCAAAACCAAACCAAAACAAAACCACAAAAAAACAACCAACTACCCAACCTGGTCCTCCTTTCCCAGGGAATTGAACCCTGCTCCTCTTTCAGAGGGAATTGGACCTTGATCCTCTTTCCCAAGGAATTGGACCCTGGTCCAACTCTTCCAGGGAGTTGGACCCTGGTCCTTTTTCCCAAGGAATTGGACCCTGGTCCTCCTTTTCTAGGGAATTGAACCCTTGTCCTCCTTTCCCAGAGAATAGGAGGAATTGGACCTTGCTTCTCTCCCAGGGAATTGGACCCTGGTCCTCTTTTCCCAAGGAATGGGATCCTGGTCCTCCTTCCCAGGGAATTTTCTGCATGCAGATGGTTGAGGTGCTTTGTGTGCTCTGGAGAGCTCTCCCCTTTCAGGATCACCAGGATAATGCACAGAAATTCCTTTTTCCCTGTCCTGAGTCCCAGATCTTGGCTGAAGTGTGCGCCGGAGCTGGGGATGGCTGTCACCTTCTGGGAAAGCTGGGAATTTGTTCAAGCCAAAGCCAGACCCTTCCAAACCGAGGCCTCTCGCATTTCAGCTTCCTTCAGACCTTTATTTTACCGGAGCTGTAAAATCACCTGACAACAGGCCATGAATATTAATGGATTTTAGCCCCAAGGCAGAGGGAGAAGCAGGGGTTTGTTATCAGGTTAAAAGTGGACGGCTGCTTTCATGTGGTAGTGTGTAACTTCCATAAATAAAACACCAGATGTGCTTGGGTTCTGTTTTCCTTTAAAAGATTTGGGAATTCTCATAAAGAACAGGAATACCAGGACTTTATTTCAACCCTTTCCTGGCAAGAGTCACTGTCTCAGTTTGGAAAGACAGGTGCCTGCTAAGAAAGGCAGGAGCCTCCCCTGAAATGAAGAATTTAAACCCTCCTCACCCCTCCGAATTGTTATAAATTTTAAATTAAGGGGCTCTCAGGCAACAATATGGGAGCGGGAAATAACAGTTCTTTAATAGGGAAGAAAATAAAAAGATAAAATAAACAATACAGTACACTAGAACAACACTGATAGTCAGAACCCAACCTGTGGGTCAGGGTATTGGTGGCAGTCCCATTGTGGCTCAGCCCTCCTGCAGTGTCAGGGCTGGTTCTGCTGGAGCAGGGATCCTGTAGAAAGGTGCAGTCTCTTCCTCTGAAGATCCAGGGGAAGAGGCAGCTGCTGTTCCTCTGGGGAATCCCGTGGAGAAAGCTGTGCTGGTGTTCCAGAATCTCCAGATTATATCTGGGTAGGAATGCTTGGCTCCTCCCTCTGGGCGGAGCATCTCCCAATGGGATGTTATAGTTCTTATCAGCCATGCAGTGACATTCAGTAGTCTGTTATCAGCAGGTGTCCCCTCCTGGGGGAGGAGTGATTGTGATCACTCAGAGAGAGATAAGGCAAACTGCCCACTTGACAATATCCAACAGCTGTCACAGACACATTCTATGAAAAATCCTTTCCTTAGGATTTTTTCTCCTGAGAAGCTGAGATGCCTCAGGAACAAAATGCAAACAATGGTTATCTGCTGCTGTGGAGTGCAACAGGTGGATCTGTGATTGGTCTCATGTGGTTGTTTCTAATTAATTGCCAATCACAGTCAGCTGGCTTGGACTCTCTGGTCAGTCACAAGATTTTATTATCATTCCATTCTCTTCCTTCTTTGAAAGCCTTCTGATGAAATCCTTTCTTCTTTTAGTATAGTTTTAATATGATATATATAATGAAATAATAAATCAAGCCTTCTGAAACTTGGAGTCAGATCCTTATCTCTTCTCTCATCCTGGGACCCCTGTGAACACCACCACAAACTGACATACAATAGAATACATCTATTACCAGAATACATTGTTATTATTATTGTTGTTATTGTTAGAATATGTACAAAACAATAACAACAACAATAATAACAATGTATTCTGGTAATAGATGTATATAACAATAATTGATGGATATAACAATAATAGAATACATCTTGCCCTGCAATCTGGAACAGTCACACAGGGGGAGCTGGTGGATGCCAGGATGCTGCAGGGTGGATGCCACCTCCTGATTCTCTGAACCCTCCAGATTAAGCCAGGCTTACCTGTAAATCCTCCCAAAGCCAGACCTGTCTGCTGACAGGATGTTGGTGCAGGTGTTGCAGGAGGATGGTGATGCACACACAGTGCTGTGCCCCAGGGAGGGGATGATGCTGTCAGTCCCTTCCTCAGCAGGGATTTGTGCTCAGAATATATTTGAAACAAATCTTGCACAGGTGCAAGGCTGGAGGAGCAGGATGGGATTCTTTCAAAGAAGAATTTTTGTTTTTAAATGAGCACGGATTGTCTGGAAAAAAATGTGCTATATAGGTGAAAGTTCAGAGCAGTGTTCTCTTCCCTAACTCTTCTTTGAAAATAAAAAGGAAATGTAGGTGTTTCACAAGCAGATTATTTGAAACAGTTTTGACAGAAATCATGGAGGAAGTTTCATATTGAATTTATTTATCTTTCCACAGCACTTTGATTAAAACTAACAAGTTTTCCAGGAGCTCCTAAACATCCACTGTGAGTGACCTTGGAAATCAAGTGTTGGTGGAGCCTGTGGGGTGATTTGAGGCGACTCATCCTTGGTTTCAAGGGTTTGTGGGAATCTCCAGGAGGAGTGAGCAGCATTCTGTGCCCGCTGCACGAGTCCTTTGGTGTTTCACGACCACAAACATGTGAGAAAAACAAGAAAAACCAATCCCTCACTGCTGAGGATTTAGGTGGTGCAGTAGCATTCTTGAACACTGGCTTGTTTTTGTTTTGAAAAAATCACCTGAAAATTACATTTCTGGGTGATGTGAAGGACACAGCAGCTGCTCCTGAATCATCTGAGCTGCGTCAAGTCCAAGCCAGGATCAACCCCTCAGCTTGGATTTGAACTGCAGAGCTTGTCCAAAGCTCACAGAACTCAGCCCTAAGATGATGAGAGGCAAATCCTCACCCTCGGGCAGTGATGCTGAGCCTGTGGTGAGCTGGGGGATGAGGAACACTCCTCCTTTTATTTATGGATGGTGTGCTTGGGTCAGGGAGGAAGGAAGTTCCATAATGCTTCGATAAATACGAGCCCTGGGGAGCTGCTGGAGTGTTTGCAGAGCCCAACCACAAAGCTTATTTTGACAAAAACGTGGAGGAAAGGATCATTCCAGCTCTGGAGAAACTCAGGGCTTACAGGGGAACCTGCTGAGACTGGGTCTGGTTGAAAGATTAAGGGGAATTTTATATGAAAGCTGCAGTTAAACATAATAATAACAATAATAACAACAACAGTAACAACAACAACAATAACTATTATTATTATTGTTATTATTAGTGTTATTATTAGTGTTATTATTCAGGTATGCCGGGCTTCATGTGGATCCATACCTCCCCTCAAACAGACCCTGCATTTAGGCACTTACTCTGAAAATGGAATTAGAATTTATGAAATTCTAATGTGAAAATGTAATTATAATTCATGGATTTATGGAATCCATACTTTTTAGGCCCTGCAGAGTGCAAACTGCCCAGAGTCCTCCTCCAGCTCCCTGCCTGGACCCTGCCCTGCCCAGAGCCCTTGGAATGAGCCCCTGTCTGCAGGTTGCTGCAAAGAGGGGATTAAGCAAATATAAACCCTTGGGGATTTCATTAAGCTCTAGCAGGTCTTAGGATTTCTGAAAATAAAACAAAACTTGCAGGGTCTGGTGTTTCTGAGCAGCCAGGGCATTCTGAGCCCAGACAGGACCGAATTAGAAGAGGCTGAGGGAATTAAACTCTGGGGCTCTTTGATCACATCAGCCTTGTTTTGATTGCTGTCCTTCTCCAGCTCAGTTCTTGGCTGGAAAATACATTTAATTCTTCATGACTTGACAGGTTGGTGTGCTGCCTGCAGACACCTTTCCTTGCTGCTGTTGCAGGGCTGACCTGGGGCTGGGTTTATGCAGAATGAAAGTGTCAATTCCAGGGATGGCCCTGAGTTGAAAATTGCAATGCAAGATGTTTTCAATTACCGTCTGTATGGCAGATTACCTTTGTCAAGTGGGCAGTTTGCTTTATCTCTCTCTTTGAGTGACCACATTCACACCTCCCTAGGGAGGGGACATTGCTGATAACAGCTATTGAATGTCACTGCATGGCTGATAAGAACTATAACATCCCATTGTGAGATGCTCCGCCCAGAGGGAGGAGCCAAGAATTCCTACCCAGACATAATCCAGAGGTTTTTGAGACACCAGCACGGATTTCTCCACTGGATTTCCCAGAGGAACAGCAGCTGCCTCTCCTTCCACTGGATCTTCAGAGGAAGAATACATCCTTCTCTACAGATCCCTGCTCCAACAGAACCACCCCTGACACTGCAGGAGGGCTGCGCCACATTTCCAATGGGACTGCCACCAACACCCTGACCCACAGGGTGTCAGGTTGGGTTCTGACTCTGTCAGTGTTGTTCTGGTTTACTGCATTGTTTATTTTATCCTTTTATTTCTTTTTCCTTTCCCTGTTAAAGAACTGTTATTTCCCGCTCCCATATTGTTGCCTGAGAGCCCCTTAATTTAAAATTTATAGCAATTCAGAGGGGTGAGGAGAGTTTACATTCTCCATTTCAGGGGAGGCTCCTGCTTTCTTTAGTCTTTCCAAACCAAGACACCCTATCATCATCCACATTCTGCCACCCTTCCATCCCCATGGATTATCACAGGATTCCCTCTGCAGCAGAGATCTGGGAGTGATGGGATTTGGGCTGGCTCTGGGTGAGCAAGGGAAAAAACCTCAAGATTTATCTGCAGTAGCAGAAGGAAACTCTGAGCACGGCATGGCTGAAGCTCATTCCTGGCACAGCTGCAACCCATTCTTCTTCCATCCAGCCCTAAAGCCTTCAAACTCTATTTGTCTCCATTTTTCTGCTCTCTTGTAAGAAGGAAATGCTGCTTTACAGAGGAAAAAAATTAAAAAATCAACTTCTTAAGCACAGATACATTTTTGAAGTGCCTCGCTCGGTGCCAAATGTCAGAAATTTGCCAGCAGCTGATAAATCTTTGTGAAACCGCCCCATATATTCCACACATCCAGCTGAAACTTGGAATTCCCTAAACTTTGGGTGATTTTGGTCTGTATCTGAAAATAATGGAATGGTCTAGCAGTGATGCAGTGGTGGGGAAGCGTCTCCAGTGCTGGTTCAAGGATTCCAGGGGGATTTTGGGGAGGATGGAGGATGTTCCAGGGGGGAAAGCTCAGGTTTTAGCTCCCCAATGGAATCTGTGGGAGCCGCTGAAGGAAGGAGGGATCCGGTAACAAGAGGGTGGTGATTCCTCCCTTCTCACCTGGTGATTAGTCACTCGCTCTAATAAAAGGTAATTTGAGAAAAGTGCTCTCTGTGCCTTCCAGGTCTGGCCCACGCCCTGCTCTGGGGTAGCGAGAGCTCTGGTTTAGCTGGGGAAATCTTTCTCATTCTCTACTTGAGTTACAAAAATTAGTAGAAAATGCATAAAGGTTTTTTTTTATATTTTTATACCTTTTTAGTTCAGATTTCTGTGGATTAATGCCATCCGGGGTACTTGTGTGTGTTTATTTGAAGGAATTTTTAGTAGAAAGGGATAACAGTTCTAAGACAAGAAGGAAAGCTTCTAAAACAACAGGTCTACAATGCAGAGAGGTTTTGTCTCCTCATTTTCATGAACAAAAGGGTTGTTAGAGAGTTGGGACATCAGGGGTGTTTTATCCATGGGAGTCCCTCCATGACAGGAATATTTTGGGTGACATCTAGAGTTTTTGGGCAAGGAAAGAGAGGGATGTTTTGTACCTGTTAATGTTGCTTTTTATTGATACTGAAAGCTCCAAATGGGAAAAAAAAGATGCAGTAAAAGCAAAAAGCAGTTGGGTTTGGGTAGCATCTCCAGCACAGACAGGAGGTTGTGGTGATCAAGGTGGGAATTGTGGCAATTCCATTGTATTTTATTGTTAACCTGATAACAGTAGAATACAAGGGGAAAATACCATGTATTTTATTGCTTCAAAGATGAGATTTTTCCTTCCCAGTTTGTTCCCTGTTCTGCCTTAAACCTGGTCCCAAAATGGAGTGGAAGAGAAGCCCCAGTGTGTCTGTAAATGGAAACCCCCAATGCCAGCTGTGCTCCAGGTGCCCTTTGGGCTCCCACAGCTGGAACCAGCCCTGCCTTGCTCTGGGTGGGATTTCCATCTGTGTGAGAGCTGCTGGTTCAGCTCAGACTCAGAGAAATGTAAAAAGCTCTTTGCTTATCAGAGCCAAGAGCAAGATGACAGTTTTTGGATGGTGTCACAGCCCCAGAATTCATGGACAAGGCAGGGGAAGCACCATCCCCATGCTCCCCCAAAGCCCTGGATTCCATGGAGAGATGTTGAAACACCCACCCAGGGCACTCTGGAGGTTGCTTGGCATGGTCATGGCTTTGTGGCAGAGCTCTTGCATGTTTGCAGCACTGGTTTGCTTAGCAGGAGTCCAAAAGTATTCAAATAATTAACAAAGATTGCTGACGAACAGGGAAAGAGCTGTTTTCTGTGGATATCTGCTTGGACATTAAAGAATTCCACAGAAAAATGTCACTTTCTTGCCAATTTGGTACATTTGTCTTGTTTTGTTGAAAATAACTGAAAAGTATTTCCTGGCTCTGTACCACTGTAGAGATGTGTGAAATAAACAGCTCTGCCCTTATCTTAGCCAAGTGAAAATATTTCCAGTTTCCCCAGAATTCCCCTGATGAGGATTAGCTTCTCTGATGATTAAGAGGTTCAGGATTTTGGTGGAAACAAACGATCCTTTTTAAAATTTTTTCTTTTCTGTTTTTTTTTTTTTTTTTTTTGGTCTTTATTTCGTACACTTTTAGGGGGGACAGTGTAATTCCCATTGCACATATTCTTGGAATAATTTGTAGCTCTTTGCTCCCTGTTTCTCCCTCTCATTGCCTCTCACTCTGTCTGAGTGCATCCAGGAGCCCCTCACCCATCCTGTGTGGCTTTGCAGGTCTCATCATGCCAAAACAGGACACTTAGGGAAGATTAAGCCTTAAATTAGGTGAGAGAAGAGTTTGCACTGAGCTGCCTCACTCCTGCTTTGCTGGAGTGTAAATCTTTCCAGCCCAGCAAAGCTGGTGTTGAGTTATTCCCCCGTGGCTGCACTTCTCAAACAACCTCACTACTGTGTCACCCTGCTGTCCTCACCCATTTTTACATTAATTTCTCATTTTTTTTACATCAGATAAGAAGCTCTTTCCAAACTCCCCACATGCCCTCACACGTTTCCAGGAGAGGACGGGGTTGGATCTGTGTCTGTGCAGACGGGGAGAGTTTAAGGCACTGATTAATGTTTACAGCTTGCAAAAATATTCAGCTTGTGTTGGTCAGAGTCCTGATGGAGCCTGAATAAAGCTGCAAACCACAGGGTCAGATGTTTGGAGGCCTGTGCTGGCTTGGGAGGGTTTGGAGCGCACACCTCTCCTGAGGGTGGCCCAAGAAGAGGAGTTGAGGGTTTAGAGGTCAGCACTTGAAAGGTTTAATCCTTGGGATTTGATTCCTGGCTTGCAGTGACATCAAGCTGGGACTTCCAGAGTTCTCTCTGAAGCGTCTGCTGAACAAATTGCTCTGCAATAGCATCAGCTTTGTGTGGAGAGGAGGAAAATAGCAGGGACCAGAGTTTCAGCCACTCAAGAGCTTCCAGCCTGACCTCTGGTCAGAAGGAGAAGGATGTTGTGGCTCAGTTTTTCACTTTTCCTGCCCAGAATTGCCTAAATTGTGTTGATTCCCTCCCAGCAGAAGCACAGACAGTGGGTGGGTGTCACAGCTGCCGTGGTTTGTGAGGCATGGCAGGTTCTGGGATGTTGGGAAGATGAACCAGAAAAGGCTTATAAATATGATTGCCTGGCAAAAGATTTTGAGAATATGGAAACTATAAGTGAGATTGAAATGAAAGCAAGCTTTGACATACCTCAGTTACTGAACAACTGGAAAACAATGGTGTGGCCAGCTGAAGGTGATCCCCTTTTGATGGAACAACAACCTCTGCTTGCAGACAGGCCCAAGGGTCAGAGCAGGCCCTACAGGTTGGCAGAAGGGGCCCAAAGAGGAGTTTTTAGGGTTTAAAATGTAGCACAGTATGGTAATGTAATGATTCTTATAGGCTGTATGGAAATGCTGTAGGATCTATATCTTGTACTAGATTGGTTAGTGAGAATCAGAATATTCAGCACAGGAGAAGATTTATGGTATTGTAACGAGAACTTCGTTCTCTTAGCTCTTACTCCCTTTATTCTCTTACTCCCTTTTACTCTCTTTCCCTCTCATCCTCTCTCACCCTCTCTTCTCTCAGGCCTGCTCTGAGCTGTGGCTGGCAGCTCCCAGCAGGGCCCTGCACCCAGGCCCTTTGCAATAAACCTCAAATTCCAAGACCAGAAGAAGATTTATTGTATTGCAATGGGAACCTCACCCTCTGATCCTCTCTTTTACTCTCTCATTCTCTCTTTACCACTCTCTTTATCTCTCTCTCTCCCTCTTTGGGGCCAGCTCTGAGCTGTGGCTGGCAGCTCCCAGCAGGGCCCTGCACCCAGGCCCTTTGCAATAAACCCCAAATTCTATGACTGGGCTGCAGAGATCTCTCGTGTCCATCTGTCCTGACCATCCTACCCCCTAACACTCTGACACTGGGTTAGCTCAGGTTTGGATGTGGCTCTGCCCCAGGAGCAGGCGTGCTGGGGCAGTGCAGTGGAGAGCTCTTAGAAAACACATCACAAACCAACCCCTAAACCACAATTCTCTTGTTTATTTTATCCCTCTAAGCACCACTTGACATAAAGAATTATATTTGCACTTTGCATGGCCTTCATAGGACAAGGGCATTAGCTCCAAACTAAATGAAAATTCGCATTTGTGCATAAACACAAACCTGATTCAGCACATGGGGGTCTCATTTTAGTTCCCAGCTGATATTACACACAGAGAAATTCAAAAACCTGTCTGGAATATACTTGAGCATGCAGCCCAGGACATGCTGGCCCCAAATCACAGACTTCATCCTTCAGTTTATTCCTTTCCTCACCTCTTCCATGTTCCATCTCCTGCATGTTTCTGCTTTCCCATTTCCTTTTATCTGGAGTCCTTTTTTTTTTTTTCTTTTTTAATGTCAGAAGAAACATGGTTCAAGGTTTAGGGGTTTTTATTTAGGTTCATGGTTTAGGGGTTTTTAGTTTAGTTTTAGTTTAGGTTTCGTTTTTAGTGTTTTAGTTTTGGTTTTAGGTTTAATTTTCAGTTTTTTAGTTTTGGGTTTAGGTTTAGTCTGGTTTTTGGTTTTAGGTTTTAGTTTTGGTTTAGGATGAAGATTCCAGCACTCCTGTTTACCCGAGCAGGTTGACTGTGCCTGTACAGGGATGAATTAACTCTGGGGCTCATGATGCTGCTGAGCTGTGAAGCACCACACCACCAGCTCTGATTTGTTTGGCTCTGCACAAGAATTTTAAGACAGAATCTGAATGAAATGCTGTGAGAGACAGGGGCCCAGCCCATCCCTGTTAAAGGATGGTGCTGCTCTCCTGGCTGGTTCCCAGCTGCTGCAATGACCTGCTGCAGATCCTCATGTGCTGCCACACTCCAAACAACTCTTGGTACTTAATCAGCTGGAGTAAATTAGGTGAAGAGGAAGCTGGGGCTGGCTCTGACCTGGCCAAGCATAACTTATGACATAAGCAGGGCTCAGTTTGTGGTTGAGCCTGATGTGCTTTTGATGCTTGGGCTGGACCCCTGAGCTGTCTGCAGGACTCTGAGCCTGGAGTCTGGCTCAGTTTTGTGACCAAACTTGGACACATAAAGCCACAACCTAAATGAGATAAGGATCATTACTTTCTGTCAGTTTATCAATATATTCACTAATTCTGGCCTCTTTGATTAGCTAGTGCAACATTTCTGAATGCGAGTATTAATTAACTAGTGATTCATTATATTATTAGCTAATAATGAAAGAGTTTTCATTATTATCTTTTAAGCATTCTGTAAGTATCCTTTCTGTATTCTTTAGTATAGTTTAGTATAGTATTCTTTAATATAATATAGTATCATAAAATAATCAATTAGCCTTCTGAGAACATGGAGTTAGGTTCATCATTCCTCCCTGTAAATACAATACTCCCTCAGTGCTGAGCATCTTCCTGGGGACTCTGCTGGGCCCTCCAGACAGTTTGAGCAGGGTTTGTGTGCACCACATCAGGGTGGACTTCTCCAGACCATTTCTAAACACTCTCAGCATCCTTCAGAGAGGTCACTTTTTTTTTCCTCCACAAAGCAACAGACCCAAAAATTTGTCTGTTATTTTTGTTAAAATGAAAATAATAATGAGAAGCATGTGGGCTGTTGCCTTGTGTAAATATTAAGATGAGCTGAAGTGGTCCCTGAAATGTTAGGAAGCTGCTCTTGGAACAATCAGCAAAGGGGACTCGTGACTGGAGTCCACCTTCCTTTAGAAATTGCTGCAGCAATAGCATGAAATCCCTATTTTCCTCCTGGATTCAGCCTGTTTCAAAATTTTTAGTGGAATGCTGCTCGTTGCAGCCTAAACCACAAGTTTTAATTTGGAATTTTACTATGGCCAAATAATACTGTGAAAACGTCTCAGAGTAGCAGGGCCTGCTCTCCCCCAGCTCAGCCCTGCGAGCACATTGTTTCAAAACATTCCAGAAAGTTAAATGAGGCTTTGGAGCTCGCCTCTGGAAAATCCAATAAGCTATTCCTACTTCTTATTTAATGAAAAAGGTAAAATAAAATTCCCTTTCTTGCAGGAAGCGGGAATGAGCGTTATGGTTTTCTTTGGAGCAGCCACGTTGGCTGTTCCTCATTTCTGCTTCAATTTGGTGATTAAGATTTGCTTTTTGTCGTTATTTTAAGAACAGAATTTTGGTGTTGGGTGCTGTTTTTGGGGAGGTGTGATGGTAACGAGGCAGTTCCACAGTGAAACATTCCCTGCTTGGTGTAACCTTGGAGTTGTGTAACTTGGTGTGGTTTAACCACAGCAGCCTGGTGCTCCAGGGGGAAATCCTGATTCTCCTTCCATCCCTCCTCAGCCTGGTTTGGGGCAAATCCATGGGTTTATTTCAGGCTGGAGGATCAGCGTGAGCCCCAGGGCTGGCTGGGCATAATCAAAACCAAAACAAAATTCCTAACAATAACAAACAAAAATGTTACTACAATTTATCTACCACTAAAAAAAAAAAAATTAATTAGACAGTATGAAAAAAAATTACATTACTAAATTATTCAAATATGTATTCAATAATTTCCCAAACCCCACAGCCCCAGGAGGAGATCCTGATCTCCCTCCCTGCCTTCCCTGCCTCCTCAGCCTGGTTTGGGGCAAATCCACAGGTTTATTTCAGAGTGGAGGATCAACCTTAGTCCCAGGGTTGGCTGGGCATAATCAAAACAAAAACAAAATTCCTAACGATAACAAACAAAAATTTTACAACAATTTATCTACCATTAAAAAAATTAATCATTACAAAAATAATAATTAAAAAAAACCCCTGTAAATTACATTATTCAATTATTCAAATATCTATTCAATAATTTCCCAAATCCCAGCCCGGTGCTACACGGGGACATCCTGATCCCCCCTGCCTGCTTCCCATCCCTTCCCAGCCTGGTTTGGGGCAAATCCTTGGGTTTATTTCAGGATGGAGGATCACCCCAGCCCCGGGTGGGTGCAGCCGTGGCTCCCTCGCCCAGGGAGGGTCCCGTTTCTCCACGCGTGGGCTGCGGGGGCAGCTCCCGCCCATCCCGGGACAGTCCCGCCCTTACCGGGGGTGCTCGGGGCGCTGCCGGGCCCGGCGGTACCTGCGGGGGGCGGAGCGGGACCGCCCCCACGGCGGAGCCGCCCCGCGCATCGCCTGCTCCGGCCCGGCAGTGCTCGCGTCCCGTCCCTGCCGTGTCCCTGCTTCGTCCTGATCCATCCCTGCTCCATCCCTGCCGTGTCCCACTCCATTCCTGCCCCGTCCAGCTCCATCTCTGCTCCATCCCTGCCCCGTCCCGCTCCATCCCTGCAGTGGCCCGTTTCAGCCCGGTTCTGTCCCCGCTCCATCCCCCGTCCTGTCCCGCTCCATCTCTGCCGTGTCCCGCTCTATTCCCGCTCCATTCCTGCCGCGTCCCGCTCCGTCCCTGCTCCATCTCTGCCCCGTCCCGTGTCACGCTCCGTTCCTGCCTCATCCAGCTCCATCCCCGCTCCATCCCTGCCCCGTCCCGTTCCATTCCAGCCCGGTTCTCTCCCGCTCCATCCCCGTTCCGTCTCTGCTCCATCCCTGCCCCGTCCCGCTCCAGCCCGGTTCTGTCCCGCTCCGTCTGCACTCCGTCCCCGCTCCCTCCCCGCTCCATCCCTGCCCCGTCCCGCTCCGTCCCGTTCCATCCCCGCTCCGTCTCCGTTCCATCCCTGCCCCGTCCCGCTCCATTCCCGCTCCATTCCCTCTCCGTTCCGCGCTCATGGGCCGGCCCTGGGCGCTGCTGTGGTGCCTGGGCTGCCTGGGCGGCATCCCGGGCTCCTCGGGCGAGCACTACCGCTACCTGTGGAGGAGCTGCTACCCCTGCTACCTGGGGCGAGCAGGGTACCCCGACCTGCGGCCAGGTACGTGCGTGCCCTGGGATGGTCCCTGCAGAACCGGTGATGGATTCTGTGTGCCGGGCTGGGGCTCCCTGCAGGGCTCTGCCTCGAGGGGTTTGTCCCCAGATCCCCCAGATGCAGGGTGGGGGTCCCAGGCTGGCAGCCATCCAAGTGACAGATTGGTGACCTGACTGTATATCTGTATATGTGCCTGTACTTTGTATTATTATAATATTTATTTTTACGTTATTATTATTATTATTATTATTATTATTATTATTATTATTATTATTATTAGTTCCCCATTATATTTATAATTATTATCGTTATATTCCTGTTATATTTATTATTATTATCATTATTGCCATTATTACTGTTATTACTACTGTTATTATTATTCTTCAGTGCATTTCTTACTCTCAAAAATCAGTTCTGGGTTCTGGCAGAGGGGGAGAGAAACAGGAGTTTCTCCACGTCTGTTGCTGTCCAGCTGGGTTAAAGATAGCTCCAGTGCCACATTCCTTAAAAAGCCAAATGCATGCATTTTGCTGGGCTATGTAGATTGGATTTTTTTCCTCAGCTCCAAAGATCTTGCCCCAGTCCAGGGCAAGAAGTGAAATTTTGGTGGTTTTAACATTAAAAAATGGTGCCTTTCTCTCTGGGTGAGGTTTGTTGGGGCTGTGTGAGTGCTGCTCAGCAGATTCTCCCCAGGCCAGGGCTCAGTGTTATTTGGGGTTGGGGTTTGTGCAAGGGGAATCCTCTGGCAGCAGCAGAGCTGGGCATGGCCGGGGAATGAGGCAGAGGAGCCGTGTCAGGGATCACTGCCCTGGAACATTCAGCCTCAGAGTCCTTTGGAAGCAATTCCCAGCCTGCTGCAGCGTGGGAAGAGCTTGGCCAGGCTTCCCATGGAGCAGGTGGAGGGGATGGAGCCCTTGGTGCTCCCTCAGTGCACGTGGCTCACGTGGGGTGGCATCTGGGGACACGGAGCCAGGTGTGAATTCTGCCACTGTACCTCCTCTTCCTCCTCTGCGTGTGCTCAGCTGCCTCCACGGCAGGAAAAGCTGGTGGGGATTTAGGAAATAACAGAGAATATGTGAAGGTCACTGAAGAATTGGGATGCTTGGGCGTAATGCAGACATCAAGGAATGCATTATCTCATCCTGGGATAATGCTGATAAATAAATAAATGCCCCAAGCAGTGATATCAGAACAGTTGTGAGATGTGCCAGAGCTTCGGGAAGGGGCGAGTCTCTGCATTGTTATTTATAGATCAGATCTTTGTCTCAAGCTCGCATTTTGCTGTCTCCATCCAACTGTGTTGGCTCAAAGTAACTCTCCAAGACAAGCTCCTGAGGTCCAGCTTTGTGCTGGATCCAACCTTCCCTTCCCTAATGCAGAATTCCTCAGATCCTCGGGATCCTGATCCTGTTTCTGCTCCTCTCAGCTCCATGGACAGGCAGCTCTGTGCAGGCTTGGCTTTATCTTTATCCTTGGTGTGAGGTGCACAGCTGAGGGGTTTCCTGATGGGTTTTTTTATCCATCTTGTGACTTATCCGAAACTGGTATCACTGTCTGTCACAGACAGCTTTTATGAAAAATCCTTTCTTTAGGATTTTTCCTCCTGTGAAGCTGAGAGGCCTCAGGGACGAAATGTAAACAATGATTATCTGCTGCTGTGGAATGCAACAGGTGCATCTATGATTGGCCCATGTTGGTTGTTTGTAATTAATGGCCAATCACAACCCAGCTGGCTTGGACAGAGAGTTCGAGCCACAAGCCTTTGTTATGATTCCTTCTTTTTCTATTCTTAGCCAGCCTTCTGATGAAATCCTTTCTTCTATTCTTTTAGTATAGTTTTAGTGTAATATATATCATAAAATAAGAAATCAAGCCTTCTGAAACATAGAGTTAGATCTTCATCTCTTCCCTCATCCTGAGACCCCTGTGATCACAGTCACAACTGTGAGTTTGCTTAATTTGGTTCATTTCTCCTTCTATGCCTGAGCTTCTCTCTGACAGGTAAGAGGAGTTGTCTGGGTGTGATTTCAGAGTCCCAGATGTTGTCTGGGTGTGATTTTAGAATCCCAGATGTTGTCTTGGTGTGATTTTTAGGGTCAGCGTGCTGCTTTCCCCGCAGTTCCCATCCGCCCAGCCGGCACACACGTCCCCACAGCCGTGTCCCCTCAGCAGGCAGCTGCCACAAGGCACAAAGCTCTGCTGTGTGCACATCACCGGCAGCTCTGAGCGTGCCAGGAGAGGGAGGAGGTGCTCTCCGCTCTCTCCCTGAGCTCTGGGTGCCTTGATGTGCTCCCTGTGTGCAGACAGGGCTCTGCTGGGGCTTGGTTGTCAGAACTCAGCACATCCCTCTGGGTGCCCAGAGGTGCCAGGACCCCTGCCAGGGGGCTCGGAGACCTGTGGGTTTGATTATGACCCGTGGAGCAAATTACCAGCTTTGTATGAGGGCCTGAAAGCCACAGAAGTTTAAGTAGTGTAATAATAGAATTATCACTAGGTGAAAAAGTAGATTTTGGGGTTTTTAGAATAGGGGTTTTGGGGACATGATGGAGGGACTTGGGCGTGTCCAGCCTTTCTTCCTCTTCTTCTCTACCTCCATCTTCTGCTGTGATGGTGGCACTTTTGGATTGGTTTAGAGTAGAAACTCATTGTCTAACATAGGTGAGAGATATTGGAAAGTAATTGTAAACGTGTAATATGTACTTTGTAGTATAAAGAAATAACGCTGCCCCGGGGGCAGGCAGAGTGCCTGGAATTGTCCTGCTGGACAGACCTTGGCTGGACAGGAGAAAAATTTTATAGATAAGATACAATAAACAACTCTGAAATGAGAACTGAAGAGCTCTGACTCACTCTTTGAACGTGAGGGCTGGAACAGAGACTTTTCATGTGTCTCAGAGCTGCAATAAACTGCAACCTTCTGAGACTTGGTGTCACTGCAATGGCCCATGGCAGCCCTGGGTGCTGTGTCCTCACACAGCCGCCCCTACAGGAGGAGCTTTGTGCTCTGCTGGGCACTCACCATCCATCATCACTGGGATACCCTCTCTAAAGCAGCCAGAAACCAGCAGAGCTGTTGTTTGATCCTGCTCCATTAGCTCCTTCAACAGCTACCCCAGAGCTCTGGGATTCACATTCTCTGAACACAGAAGATTCTCTCTCTCTCTCAGTGTTTTTTCCTGGAGAAGCAGAGAATAGAATGATCAAAACAATTCTTGTCTCGTTTGCTGCTCCTGTGTTTGTGCACAAGTGGAATGCATTGTGGAAAGTTGTTTACCTGAAGGGGTTTGGTAATTGGATTCTGGTGTGAGTGTTTTGTTTTCTTGGCCAATCTCTGCAAGCTGTGTCCTGACAGTCAGGAGAAAGTCACGAGATTTTGTTCAGTTTAGTTTTTGTTCAGTTTCAGTTTAGCTGTAGTGTAATATAGTATAATAAAGTGATTAATTAGCCTTCTGTTATCATGGAGTCCTGTGTAAGAGTGTGCTTCTTGTTGATGGAGTGACAAAATTATTTTTTGTCTCCTTAAAAGGAAAGAAGTCCAGAAGTTTCTTTCTTTGATCCTTTAAGTTTCTTTCTTTGAAAAGACGCTTCATAGGACTTAGGGGACTTCACTTCAAATTTAAGGATAGCTAATTGGACAGAAGCTAAAAAGTCTTGCCTAGGCAATTAACTAAAAAAAGGAATGAACAAAGAAACTAAATTGCTTTTGTGAGGTGTTTTTATCAGAAGCAGGAACGTCTAGCACTTGGCTTAGTTTTTCCGTTTGTTATTTTGCATTTAGTAAACCTTTTTGTTTCTAACATACAACAAAAGCTATCCTGCTAATTATTGTGCCTCTAAGAGTAGCTGAATTATAGGTGTCCTAGAGCTCGAAGAAGTTATTATAACAGTCCTGCTCATCATTCTTCACACCAGTCAGGCAAAATTTCACCGATACAGGGGCTCCATTCCCAGCTCCATGCCTGGGAATCCACAGGGAGATCTTTCACTCCGAGTGAAGCCTGCACAGGGGTAAAAAACAGCGATGAGAGAAGGTTGGAGAGGGTGAGAGCAGCAGCAAGTCCGGAGCAAGTCCAGGTGCTTGTTGCTGCCTGCACCTCTGCTCCGTGCTGAGTAATTCCTAATTACAGCCCCATCCCCAGGCACTCAGGGGAGCACAGGGGGGAGCTGGGCCACTCTTCCAGGAGAAGGTGAGCTGAGGACAAAGCCAGGAGCTGAGGCAAGGCAGAGTTTGCACTGCAGCAGATTGTTCTAAAGGCGATGCATCCATTCCTTTGGAATCCTCTGCTGGGGATGTGGGGAAGCTCTGGGCATCTCCCCCCTGCCGTGGAAGGAACATTGGCCTCAATAAGTCCCTGCAGCTCTTCAAGTGCTTTCTCAAATGCCTGGTTTAGGGCGAGATGGAAGCTGAGGGTGTGGAGATGCTCTGCCTGCCCCAAATGTCCTTTTCCTTCCCTCCAGTGAGTCACTCACCTTCCTCAGCCTAGAGGAAGAAAAAACTTCCAGGCCAGCAGAGAGGAGATGAAGCATTGTCCTCTCCCATGGCCTCCTTGCACTGCTGGACCTTGCCATGGCTGATTTGTCTGCACACAGGGAGTGTGGAATAACAGGGCATCAGTACTCCTCAGGTTATTATATAGGTTATATATATGTTATATTATATAGATATAATATAACATATACATTATAAAATATATATTATATATACTATGCTATGTATAAAAATATTATATATATTGTATTATTTATATATATTATGTAATATATAATATATAATATAAAATGTATAATAGATAATATGCAATATATTATATACTATATATTATATATACAGTATATATAATATATATAATATTTTATATATATTATATATAAATATATATATATAATATATATTACTATATATATGTTATATATGTTAGGACTGTGTGTTACATGCAAGAAATTAAGTAATGATGAGGGTTTTTTCATTCCAATCTGTGTCCACAGTGTGGGATGGCCTGTACAGCCCAGCAGCAGGGACTGTTGTATCCTCTCCATTCAGTCTTTTTCCTCCTTGAAATTGCTGAATTATCTTCAGCAAACTGGCACTGGAAAGATAAACTCACTAAATCCCACACATGCTCATCTGGGTGGATTTTAATTAACCTTTTCCCTGCAGCCCTGCTCTGTAATCCAGGCTAATTGCTGCAGGGATTAGAGCCTGGCACTGCTGCTCAGCCAGACAGAGCAAACCTCAGCAGGGCTCTCCTCCTGCCTGTGTTCCCAGCTGGGCTCCATCCCTCCTCCTCAGCCCTGCAAGGAGATAAACTGCCTCCCTACCAAATGTTTAATGCTTTGCAGAGCTGCTGTTGCCACTTTCTTCCCCCTGATGTGTAGCTGTTGTTGGGGATAAATCAATATTCCTGCTGGGATGACCTGTGTGTGTTCAGGGAGTGCAGCCAGCCAAAGCCATCTCCTCACTCTGTGCCCTGTTTTTTTGGGTTTGTGTTCATCTTCCCTATGTTTGATTGCTTTATTCCCTGTGTTAATCAATGCAGGTGTCTAACTAAACTTTTTTTTTTTTGTGGTTTTGTGTTCACTTTTCCTTTTTTTGATTGCTGTATTACCTGTGTTAGTCCATGTAGGTTTCTAACCAAACCTTTTTTTTTTGATTTGTGTTCACCTTTCCTCTGTCTGATTGCTGTATTCCCTGTGTAGGTCCATGTAGCTGTCTAATCAAATCTTTTTTTGGGTTTTGTGTTCATCTTCCCTGTTTTTCATTGCTGTATTACCTGTGTTAGTCCATGTTAACTTTCCCTATATCTGATTGCTGTATTACCTGTTAGTCCATGTAGGTGTCTAACCAAACATTTTTTTTGGTTTTGTGTTCACTTTCCCTATGTTTGATTGCTGTATTCCCTGTGTTAGTCACTGTAGGTGTCTACCAAAGCTTTTTTTGTGGTTTTGTGTTCACCTTCCTTGTGTTTGATCACTGTATTCCCTGTGTTACTCCCTGTAGGTTGTCTGAGGTTTCAGGGACTGTTTCTGCTCAGGGAACAGGCTGGGATGAGCCTCCCTTGCAGAACTCCAGTTTCTTTACACAGCCTAGATCAATATTTCTGCTATCTCATTGATTCAAGCCCCATCCCCATCCCTTGCTGTGTTGGGCTCCTCCTCAGTTGCCTTTTCCTGGTGCCCACTGCCCTGTGCATGCAGAGCAGGGCTTGGCAAACCCTGTCCTGGCATGGCTCAGAGTCAGCTGAAGAGAAGCCTGTATGCTTCTCATTTGCTCTCCTTTGGAATTATTAATTCCAACCAGATTTTGTCAGCTCTCCAGCAGGAGAAGAGCCGTGCTGTGCCACGAACCACAGCTCACACGGTGTCACGTAGGGCTCTGGCTCCTGCTGCCAGGACCTGCCCAGAGCTGCTCTTCCTGGCCCTGGGAGCAGCTCCTGTTGCTTCCCAGTCTGTTGTATTTGCAGGGAGGAATGATGAATCTGACTCCATGTCCTCAGAAGGCTGATTTATAATTTTATTATACTATATTATATTAAAGAATATAGTTATATTAAGGAATATAGAATATATTATTTTATGGTACTATATTATAATAAAGAATATAGTTAAAGAATATAAAATATATCCTTATATTATACTATATTATAATAAAAATATATTTATATTAAGGAATATAGAATATATCCTTATACTATATTATAATAAAGAATATATTTATATTAAAGAATATAGAATATATTATTTTCTGATACTATATTATATTAAGGAATATATGTTATTATATATATGATAGAATATGTTATATACTATATGATATTGAAGTTATATACTTTAATATCATATAGTTATATATAGTATATATATTATATATATAGTAGATATATAACTATGACATCATATAGTATAGAACTGTATAGTATATAGTTATATACTACATGATATTATAGCTATATTAAAGAATATAGAATATATTATATATTAAAGAATATGGAATACTATACTGTACTGTACTAAAGAATACAGAAAAAATATTTACTGAATGCTAAAAAGATAATAATGAAAACTTGTGACTCTTTCCAGAGTCCTGACACAGCTTGGCCCCAGTTGGCCAAAGAGAGTGAAAACAACTCACAGCAGAATCCAATGGAACAATCACCTGTGGGTAAACAATCTCCAAACACATTCCACATGAGCACAACACAGGAGAAGCAAATGAGATAAGAATTGTTTTCCTTTTCTCTGAGGCTTCTCAGCTTCCCAGGAGGAAAATCCTGGGCAAAGGGATTTTTGCAGAGAATGTGAATGCCACACCAGTCCATTTTACCATTACTGGCTGGAGGTGCTGCTGGTGCCGGGCTTGGCTGGTGGATCTGCCCTGGGGACAGATTTGTTTTGGTCACACCATGGTGCAGGGTGTCCCAAAATCTCCCTGGTGCTGCAGAGGAGATCAGGGAGAGGCTCCAGGAGGGGCTCTGGGATTTGGGGGTGGCAGGGAAAGGTGATGGGTGATTCTGTGGCTGCTCTCCCCAGCCAGGAGCAGGCTGGGATGGGGACAGCCCTCTGCAATCACGGAGATTTAGAGGGTGAAAAGTACAAAGGGGGAAAGAAGAGCCACGGAGAGAGGAGATGTAAAATTGCTGAGTGTGAGTAATGGGGTGAGAGTAAGAAGTTTACTCAACACATCACTAAGTTTCTTGGACAGTGAATTCTCAACAGTTTCAGATTAGAGTTGAAGGGAAGCAGTGGAATAGTCATTTAAATTCAGACCAAAAAACTTTATTGTGCTACATAAAACCTTCCCAAACCCCAGTTTTCCTGTTTCTGAGCTGAACAGAGCCAGTTCTGTGTATTTGTAGCTAATCCTGCCCACAGAGATGAGCAGGGAGTGCCTCAGGGGCTCTAGGGCTCTGCAGTGTCCCAGCTGTGTGCAGAGGAAAATGATTTAATCAGAATTAGGTTGCTTTGACCAGCATCTCAGGCTCATGCCATCACATTTTTCCCCTTGAAAAGCCACTTTGGCTTTGGCACACTCTTCATAGAGCATCACTCAAAGCTTATGTTTCACCTCAAAAATCTATTAATTTTCCTTTCTTTCAGTGTTAAGTGTCTTGGAAAAAAAAACAGGAAGAAAATAGCAAAACCTCCTAAAAGGCTGAATAAAGCAAAGGGCTGGCATTACAGAAATGAGCATTTTGCTGGGTTGATGGAGACCACAGCTGCAGTGGGAGCTCTGCAGGAGGAGCCCAGAACTTCCAGAGAAGGTTGGGGGTTCCCTGGGAATCACTGGGACAGAGGAGAGGTTTTTATGATCTCTGAGCTTTAGGTTTTAATGCTTTAAGCCTTTCAGAGTAAAGGCTAATTTTGTATTATCCCTGCAGAGCTCAGAAGACTCAAACAGGCATCACCTTTCCCACTTTTCCCATTCCGCCCCTGACCCAGACCTTCCCTTGCTGCTGGCTGATTTTCTTGGCAAGTAATCTGACGAACATAAAAATTTGGCTCAGCCAAGGCTGCGTTTCTCCTTGTTTTTGGTGCCCTTTTCCAGCCCATTGGGGCTGTGGGTGAAGCAGAGCTGGGTTTGGGCACTGGGCACGTTCCTGCACCTCTGGCGTGCGAGGACACGGCCGGCTCCCCACCCTGACGTGATTCACTCAGGAAATGTTTCTTTATCTCCTCAGTAACAGCCCTGGATGGGAACTGAGCTGGCTCAGGGATGGCGTTGCTGGGAAGGGCTTGGGGGAGCTGGAGGTGAAGAAAGTGCAAAAAGAAACCCAAAGGAAAACCCAAATGGAGAGACCCAAGCTGCTGAAGTTTTTCTCTCCATGGGGAAGTGTGGTGGTCCCAGGATGGGAGAAGAGATGAGAATCTTCACTCCATGTTTAAGAAGGCAGATTTATTATTTTATAATTATATATATTAATATTTATTTTATATATTAATATTTTATTATATATTATATTAAAATTATATACTAAAGCTATACTAAAAGAATAGAAGAAAGGATTTCATCAGGACGAGGGAAGAGATGAGAATCTTGACTCCATGTTTCAAAAGGCTGATTTATCATTTTATTATATATATTATATTAAAATAAAATGATATTCTAAAACTATACTAAAATAATAGAAGAAAGGATTTCATCAAAAGGCTAGCAAAGGAAAGGAATGGAATGGTGATAAAATCTTGTGACTGCTCACAGCCTCAACACAGCTGGCTGTTACTGGTCATCAAGTAAAAAACAATTCACATGCTGGGTAAAAATTCTCCAAATCACATTTCAAAGCAGCAAAACATGGAGAAGCTGAAGTTTCCCAGTGTCTCAGGAGAAAAGATGCTAGCAAAAGGATTTTTCATAAAATATATCTATGACAGGGAAGGGAATGGTTGGTTGGGTGCTTTGCTGTTCCTGGAGTGGGATCTGGTTCCTCCCTCTCATCCTTTCCAGTCTGAAAGGTTGTGTAGGTGCACAAACCACAAATGGCAGGAATTAAGGAACTGTGCAGCTCTGTCCACATCATCTCTGTGTTTCTGATCATGGCACAGGGAGAAATCTGCCTCAGAAACTTCCTTTGGAAGTGTCAAATAGACTTAGGAAGTGTAAAATATGAATTCATCCATTATCCTGGAGTCAGTGGGAAAGGTGGCCGTTGTCAGGTGATCAGATGAGGATGGTTTGTGCTGAGTGACAAATCAAATTGGATTTTTGTGGTTGTTGTTCACTGACTGCAGGTTTGTCCCTGGAATTTCACAAACAGCTTGACTGACTGAACATAACAAAACGGCCAATCTTGTTCCCTTTGCTTTCATCCCTCAGATCCAGAGCCGGGCAGCAGAGAATAAATATTCCTGAGCTCAGACACCCTCCTGTCCACTCTCCTGAGCTTTTCCCCCTGTTTTTTTGCAGATGTTGACGAGTGCCAGGTGCACAACGGGGGCTGCCAGCACCGCTGTGTGAACACCCTGGGCTCCTTCTACTGCGAGTGCCAGCCCGGCTTCCGCCTGCACACGGATGGCAGGACCTGTCTTGGTAAGCCTGCCCTGCAAATCTCTCCTTTCAGCCCCTTTCCTACCAGTAAACCCATGGCAGTGAGCAGAAAACCTTGATTTCCTCATTCCCTCCCATGCTCTGTGCCCAGAATGTGAGATAGTGATGATGGGTTTGGGTTCCTCTGAGTTCCTGTGTCTTCCCTCAGTTTGTGTCCCTTTGTTCAAAACATTTTCATGTGTTCACATAAAACTGGGGCTGCTTTGCCATCCCTGAGCTTATCTAGCTCAGGAGAATCCCTGGGTTCAAAACATTTGCTGTTCTTCCATGTGGTCATGTAAATCTGGGGCTGCTTTGCTGCCCCTGAGTTTATTCTGGTTCAGGAGAAATAGCTCCCAAGTGCTTTGGTGCTTCTGCTTTTGATCCAGGATATATCAGATATGGCATTCTCAGAGCATACACATAAATATAATTATGAGGAATTTAATTTTGACCTCAATATTTCCCCTGAATTTCAGTATTTTCACTGAATTTTCTCAGTATTGCTGTGGGCAGCAGGTGTGATAGACAAGCGACAGTAAATGTGGCTGTGTATGGAGTTGTGGCCATAATAATCCAAAACTTTCTTCTCTGGGATGCTGGTCCTGCATTTTCTTGGATTGTGCTTGTTCAACCATCACCATCCAGGCACCAGGTTTGCCCTGCAGCTGATTCTGGGGCCAATTCCTTGAAATGTTGTTTTCTGCCTGCCCCAAACTGGAGCTCGGAATGGAACTCAAGAGTCTGCCTCCAGCATCTGTGGCTGTTTTAATTAAACCACTTCTCCCCCACAGCTTCATTTGACACATTTTTCCACTATTTGAGGGATATTTTCATGCAAGTGGAAAGAATTCCCAGGCCGTGGTGTTCGCAGGGTTTTCTCGGAACACAGTCACGCTCCAGAGTCTGCCTGTGTGTTCCAGTTGGGAATGGAGATGTGAGCAGGAAAAATCCATCCAGGGAAGCTGTGCCCAGCTCTGCACTGGCTCACATCTGGCCAGCCCATAATGACACCCAACCAAGTGAGGTTTAAGGTGCAGGATCCCCATATTTCACTGGAAAAATCCAGAAGGGAAAGGATGGCAAGGAAGGGACAAAGCCAAGCCTGGCAGCCAGCACTGAGCTCCACACTCGTGTCAGGGTGAGGAGCTGCTGCTGCTGCTCACATGTAAGTGTGCTGTGGTCTGTCATCTCCTAATTGTCTCTGGGATATGTCGCTCCCTTTCTTGTGGTGAGCAGAGATCCCGTGTCGCCACATTTCACAGAGAAAAGCAAGGCCCAATTCTTCCCAAGAATACTTCTGGGTTTCACATTCTCTGAACCCCAGAGAAAGGAAAAACAATTCTTATCTAATTTGCTGTGCCAAAGTAGGATGCTAAATGGAGATTCTTTGCCCAAAGTGATGGAGTTTTGTTTCCTTGGCCTATCAGGGCCAGGTGTGTGTGTGAGTTGGAACTGTTGGGTGGCAATCACAAAAAAAGTTCAGTTATATACAGAGTTGAGTGCTTAACAGATTCAGTTTAGATGTAATGTAATATAGTGCAATATAATATAGAATAATGTAGTATTGTAAAGTAAGTAATTAGCTTTCTGATATCCATAGAATCCTCATCATTCCTCTCCTTTAGGGGCAAAAATATCAATGATAATCCCACAGCCTCGCAGAGCTGACACCAGGAGTGCTCAGCAGCCCCAGAAGCTCTCAGTAAAAGCATTAAATGGATCTCTAGAGGGAGGGATCTCCTCTTTAAGAGGAGTTTCCATGATTTTCTGTTGCTCTCCAGGCCTCCCTGCTGGTGTGGCTGAGCATTCCCACAGGATCCAGCCCCGCTTCTGCTGCCCGTGCCCGGCGCTGCAAACCTGCTTTGCATTAAACTTGTGAGCAAATATTAGCCATAAAGTGCAGTGCTGGAATTCATCTGCCAAAAGTGAGAGGTCTCTGTTCATGAAATCTGATTGTGAGAGAGTGGGGCAGTTCCTGGAGAGCAGAGCCTGCAGGGTCTGCAGTGAGTTTGTGGTGCTGGTGCCCCTGGGATCCAGAGCACCCAGGAAAGCAAAGCAGACCAGGCAGGGCAAATGGAAACCTCTCACTTCATAATTATCTAATAATGTTTCGAAAATGGATCTAAAATGGGGCTTTCTTATTTCAGGACTGGTGGCTTTTTCTCTTTACACATTTTTGCCTGTCTATGTTTATATGTGAGACCTTCACAGAATTCTGTGCTATCCCAGCTGTGAGGAGAGGTGGAACATCTTTTCCTTAGAAAAGCTCAGAACAGAGCACAGGCTCAGAGGTGCCTCCTCTGCTGGTGTTTGTGGCTGTCCTGTTGTACCCACAGATACCAGATTGCCTTGTGGTCAGTTCTGAGGGATTTGGGGTTAACTGCTCAAAGCTGTTTTTCTCCTCAAGCTGGGATACCCTCTCATTTTCTGTAGAGATTCTGTGCTGTTAAAACACAAAATGTTGCCACTAGATATAGAGAATAGGCCAGGAATGAAGGGAACTGGAGACAGTGAGCATCCATCCATCCATCCATCCATCCATCCATCCATCCATCCATCCTTGTCCTCCTGCTGAGGGAAGCTCGCAGCTCCATGCTGGGACAAGCACAATTTTGGGTGGTAGGAAGCTCCTGACTGCCCCAGCCAGAGTGTTCTGGGTACAGAAAGAAGCCTTTGCAGTCAGATTTCTCGTTATGGGCTGTCAAATCACGGATCTAATTCTTTAAATGCTTTCTGGTCCCCACAAAACCCACAAAGGCTCTGATGATGGATCGGCAGCGCTGAGCTGGAGCTCCACAATTCCCCTACAATGTGCTGGCGTGGCTGCGGGTTAGCTGATACCTCCTGTGACTCAGGAGGGCCCAAAAATGGCTTAAAACCCCCTTCCTGTGCCCAGCTCTCAGCTGGTGCTCTGCAGCTCCGTTGTGCAGGATCCTTTTGTTGTGTCTGTGTTCCAATCTCTGCTGAGAGAGGGAGAAAAGGAGCAGCAGTGAGTGAAACTGAACAAAGAGAGGCCTTGGGCGTCCTGAAATCACCTCTTTCTTCATCAGAACCACATGGGCAGGAGGCAGGAAGCTGACATCTCCAGGTCCTTCTCCACTGTTTCAGCAGAGGGATGCAGGCCAGAGGGGTTTGATGGGAGCCAATTGCTTTTGTTGGCCTGAGGAGCAGAGAGATGGGCTGGATTAACACACAACATGTTTCTGGAAGTTGTCTGAGGTTAGGAGGAATCAGTTTGGGATTACATTGATGGAGCCCTGTTTATATGAGGAGAACTTCAAATGAAGAAATCTCAGTGACAGGGGTGATATAATGAACACAGGGACCAGGCCAGGAGGTTTGTGTGGGCTTGAGCTGTGTGTGCAGGGACCACGTGTGCTTGGTGAGGCTTTCCACTTTACAGACAACTCGCACATTTTAGGGAATTTGACCTTTTCTTTGCCCAGTCACACATTTTTCAGCCTTTTCTTAGAATTGCTGGGTTTTTGTGACACTGAGGAAGGAACATCCTGCTCAGTTCTAGTTACAGCTGCTCACAGTCACCCTCAGGGCATCAACTTCCTGCTCCTGGTAGCAAATCACTTTTCTCTAAAGGAAAGGTGAGAGAGAGGGAAAGTCAGAAGGGCAGCTGGAAGGTGCAGAGATCAGGTATTAAATAAACTCCTGTGTTAAGCTGCTGCTGCACAGATCCGCATCCCAGCTGTAATCAGCAGCAAAAATCTCCTTTCCATCCCTCTTTATCCATTTCCCAGGCCTGAGAGGGTCAGAATGTGGGAGCAGCATCTTCCAGCAGCACAGACAGTGGGGCTGGAAAGGAACCTTCCTCTCTCAGACACTGAAATCTCATCTGTGGAAAATCTGTCTGCGCCGTAATTACAACAATCTGTGTGATGTACAGGATGACACTGGGCTTGGCAGCCTTGTCACAGAAATGTTAAGCTCGGGCAGAGCATCTGGGAATGGAAATATTTTTAGAGTGGTTCTGTAAACAGAATAAAAACCCCGAGCAGTAATTAAAACAAGGCCAGCAGTGAGGTCTGCTGGCTGTGACTGAGGAGCCAGCTGAGGAGACCCAGCCTCACACGGGCTCTCTCTCCTGAAATCTTGCATGGAAGGACTCAGACTTTCGATTTTTTTAGGAATTTGCAAGGAGGCAGTTATTTAAACTTCAAATCAACCCGAATAACTGCATCCTGGGAGGTTATTTTAGACACAAGATGCGTTGGCTCGTTCCGTGTTGGCCCAGTGCTTTTCCCAGATGAAGGAATGTTTTGGCAGGCATCAGCATTGTTTGACTTGTTTTCTTTTTTTTTTTTTTATTAAAAATAAAAGGCTCTCTCCAAGAAGCACATTATTTATGCCTATTTTTGAATATATGTTATTAAACACTTAAATATATTGGAATATTTTTAAATGACCACCCATCTCTGCTAGGGCTTGAGTAGTGTAACTCTGACCCAGAGCTTTTCAGGAACGTTAAGTATTCCTGTTTTTTCATTCCAAATGGATTAAAGGAAACAATGCCAGCAAAACTAACATAAACCCCAAGTTCTTGCTCCAACCTCATGTTTTATATGGCAAAACCTTGACCCTGTCAAGCTGCTTTTATTCCCCCAAATGTTGTTTACCTAATCAGAGGTATAAAATGAGAAGTTGAGTTATTTTAACATTTGGAATAAGAGTGATCCTCAGCTCTGAGTCAAAGCATATTTTTTTTTTTGCAGGGGAGGGGTGTGCAGAAAAAAATGAAAAAATATATATATTTGACTATATTTTTGTCCTGAGCCAAGCATTTGTCTTCACTCATGTACAAGAGCAAGGACTCAACTTGCCTTGGGATTCAGAGGTGTGTTATTTCTGCTGGCAGCTGCTTTCCTGCTTCCAAAACACTGTGCTCACCTAAGGATCAGTTTGGGGATAAATGGTCATGAGATCTGTTTTGTGCTGTAGCCCAGGCAAAACCTTCTGTTGTTTCCTGACTGCTTGGAATCTGCTGGGCTCCTTGTGCACTGAAAAGCTGTGGCAGGGCCAGGAGCTCCAGTTTGGAAGCTCAATTCCCAGCGCTGCCTGCACAATGAAATCAGTGCTGCTGCTGTATCTCTGTGTGCTCTCTCTGGGTGACACCGCTGCTCACAGTGCCCCAGGTTCCACACAGAAATCTCCTGCTCAGAGCCCTGATCTGGGGGTTTTTACACCAGATATGGATTTTAAACCATTTAACCTGGCCCAGACATGGATTTTAAAACATTTTTCCATGAGTGTTCCCATAACTGGCAGCTCCTGCTGGGTCTTGGTGACTTTTGCACATCACAGAGCCAGAAACTCAGGGTTTTTTACAGGAAAACCTGCATGTGCCTGAGCACAACTCTCAGAGCAGTAATGGCTTGAACCAGCTGTGCCACTGCACCTGCAGGGACTGACATGGAACTAAAGGATGGGAATTTCAGCTAAAGGATGGGAATTTCAGCCCCAGCACAGGAGCCTGCCTGCTGACACGGCGCCCTTTGGAGAGGGAGGATGCCTGGCAGGAAATTTGCTTCCCTCCCATGCAGTGCTGGACAGGACCTGACCCAGCTCCCTCTGTCCTGGAATCACCTCCAGGGACACCCCTTGGGCCTCTTATGGTGGGAAAAAAAACATTTTAAGGGGAGATTTAGGCTGGGCATTAGACAGTTCTTCCCCAAAAGGGGGATCAGGCACTGGAATGGGTTGTCCAAGGAGGTGCTGGGGTCACCACCTTTTATTCTACCCAACACTGGTGAGCTGATCTTGCCTTGAAAGAGCAGGGTGCCCACCTGGCACGGTGGTGGGTGGCCTCTCCTGCACCCCCACATCCCCAGGTGCCACCCATGCTCTTTCTGTGCCAAACCTTGTGTCCCTTTTGCCCTGCAGCTCTGAACTCGTGTGCCCTGAACAACGGAGGCTGCGAGCACGACTGTGTGCAGGTGACCCTGGCCCAGCACCGCTGCCAGTGCAGGCACAACCACCAGCTGCACCAGGATGGCAAACGCTGCATCCGTGAGTCCTGGGGGGCCGTGGGTTCCAGCTGGGAGCTGTGGGATGGTGTGGTGGGGTTCACAGGGGTGCCAGGACGAGGGAAGAGATGAGAATATTGACTGCATGGTTCAGAAGGCTGATTTATTATTTTGTTATATATATTGTATATATATAATATATACATAAAAATACATAGAATATAATATATATAATATATAGAATATATAATATATATCATACATATATTCTCTTCTATTCCATTCCATTTATTATTATATTATATTAAAATTTTAATATTATTAAATTATATTTTAATTTAAATAGATATTAAATAAAAATTTATCATATATTATATTGTTTTATTATTACAATAAATTAAAATGTAATATATTATATTGATATGTTATTAAATTTTATTAAAATATATTTTTTTATATTATATTACATTACATTGCATTACATTACATTGCATTACATATTAAATATATATAATATGTATATTTTATTATATATATTATATTAAAAGAAAAATGATCTAGTAAAACTATACTAAAAGACTAGAGAGAAAGGATTTCATCAGAAGGCTTGCAAGGAATAGAAAGGAATGTTAATAAAATCTTGTGACTGCTCACAGCCTTGACACAGGTGGCTGTCATTGGTCATCAAGTAGAAACAACTCACATGGACCAATCAAAGATGCACCTATTGCATTCCACAGCAGCAGATAATGATTGTTTTTCTTTTTCTCTGAGGCTTCTCAGGAGAAAAAAAATCCTGTCAAAAGGATTTTTCATAACATACGTCTGTGACAGGATAGGGATGCTCAGATGTCCAGCAGATCGGACTGGGGGATTTCCAGTAAAAACTCTGTGTGTTTTGTTGTCATGGACATATCCTGCGGTTTATTCCAAGGGATGGGACGAGCTGGAGGAGTTGTAGCCAACAAAAATGAAATTGTATGAAGGCGCAGGCTGCTGTGGGAGTGGAGGGACAGCAGAGTGTGACAGTGGGGTGGGATGTTGTCCCTGTCTGGCTGACCTGCTGCTGGCTCAGAAGCTGAAGGGGACAGAACACAAGGTCGCTCTCGTTCATGGCAGTTTGCATTCAAAAGGCAGGAAGGAGGGAAGTCCTGAGCTGCTACAGCAAAAGGAACGACTGGGATGTTCCAAACACAGCAGCCAGAGAGGTTTGGAGCATCTGTCCTGGTCCTGGGGCAGGTCAGAGATTGGGTAGGAGCATTTGGAGCAAATTGCCAGCACTGGCTGTGTAATCTCTGCAGAGGGATGTGCCCATGCCAAGCTTCTGCTGGAAGGGTTTTACCCAGCTCAGTGCCAGCCTTCTGCAGGATCTCCTGCTGCTGGAAGGGTTTTACCCAGCTCAGTGCCAGCCTTCTGCAGGATCTCCTGCTGCTGGAAGGGTTTTACCCAGCTCAGTGCCAGCCTTCTGCAGGATCTCCTGCTGCTGGAAGGGTTTTACCCAGCTCAGTGCCAGCCTTCTGCAGGATCTCCTGCTGCTGGAAGGGTTTTACCCAGCTCAATGCCAGCCTTCTGCAGGATCTCCTGCTGGAAAGGGTTTTACCCAGCTCAATGCCAGCCTTCTGCAGGATCTCCTGCTGCTGGAAGGGTTTTACCCAGCTCAATGCCAGCCTTCTGCAGGATCTCCTGCTGCTGGAAGGGTTTTACCCAGCTCAATGCCAGCCTTCTGCAGGATCTCCTGCTGCTGGAAGGGTTTTACCCAGCTCAGTGCCAGCCTTCTGCAGGATCTCCTGCTGCTGGAAGGGTTTTACCCAGCTCAATGCCAGCCTTCTGCAGGATCTCCTGCTGGAAAGGGTTTTACCCAGCTCAATGCCAGCCTTCTGCAGGATCTCCTGCTGCTGGAAGGGTTTTACCCAGCTCAATGCCAGCCTTCTGCAGGATCTCACAGCCTGCACATCCTCCCCAACGGGTGGAGCAGGGCTTTTCTGCCTGGGATTTTCAGGCTGCAGGCTTTCCTGCTGCTCTGTGCAGGATCTGTGTGGGCTGACCCTGGCTCTGTGCTGTGTCTGCAGTGAGGAACCCGTGCTCTGACAGGAATGGGGGCTGCATGCAGCGCTGCCTCAACCACCGCGGCCGCGCCCGCTGCGAGTGCCACCCCGGCTACCTGCTGGCTCCTGATGGCAAGAACTGTGAAGGTGAGTGCCCTGCAGAGCTCTCCTGAGGGAAAAAGCTCTGTGTCTGATGGGTCAGGGAGTGCTCAGTGGGAACAGAATGGAGGGAAGCATGTACCTTCCCTTGGGTGGCTCAGGTGGGGTCTGTGCCCTGCTGGAGCTGTCTGTAACAACAGAGCTGCTCCATGGCAGATTTAGGCTGGGCATTCTTCCCTGAAAGGGGGACCAGTGATTGGAATGGGGTGTCCAAGGAGGTGGTGGAGTCACCATCTTTTGTTCTTTATTTAAGAATAAACTGGATGTGGCGCTGGGTGCCGTGTTCTGGTGGCAAGGTAGTTTTAGATCACAGATCGGACTCGATGATCTCAAAGGTCTTTTCCAGCCTAATTGATTTTGTGATTCTGTGAGTGTCCCACTGTTATGTGATCCCATCTCCTGGGAAGATTTACAGCAATTCCAAACTTCACTCTGTGTCTTTGTTGGTCTGGACCCCAATGAACAGTTCAGAGTGCAAGAACCCAGTGCAGAACTCAAATACCATAACAGCAGTCCTTTGGAAGGTTGCTTTAACTTCAGCCTACTTATCTTAGGTGTTCTCCTTCTCCCAGATGTGAACGAGTGCCTGACAGGGCTGGCCATGTGTGCACACCAGTGCCTCAACACCCGGGGCTCCTTCAAGTGCACCTGTAACCCGGGCTACGAGCTGGGCGCGGACGGCAAGCGCTGCTACCGTGAGTACCGAGGGCTCCAGTCTGAACTTCCTTTATGCCAGGGCCAGGATTAAATTGTGAGATGGTATTTCTTGCTGGGACTCAGATGTTTGTTAGTTCTTATCTCTGTTACAGTCTCACAAACCCTGAGTTCTACAGCGCTTCACTCTAACAAACTAAAAATGGAGCTGTGTCTCTCTCTCTACAAGGCCTTTTGAGGATAAACTGTCCAATTAAGAAATGACATCTAAATTATTTTTATTTTTAACCCAATAACCAACCACCTGTGCCCTGTAATGTGGAGTTTTTTATCCAATTACACAAAACCACCCAAACCCATGGAGAAGAAGGAGAAGAAAGGGAAGAAGAAGGTGAAAAGGTGAAGAAGGAGGAGAAGAAAGAGAAGAAGGAGAAGAAGAACAAGGTGAAAAGTTGAAGAAGGAGGAGAAGAAGAAGGAGAATAGGGAGGAGAAGAAAAAGGAGAGAAGAAGAAGGTAAAGAAGAAGGAGTAAAAGAAGGTGAAGAAGAAGGAGAAGAAGAACAACCAGCCACTGCCCTAAAACCTCCATCTTGCTTTATACATATTACTATATTCTAAAACCTTAAACTCTAAGTTTTCTACCCTGTAATATCACACACTTCTAGTCCAACTCCACACCCACAATCCCAGTTCTGTCATTCAATTCTGGAAGCTCCTCCACGGCCTCAGGTCAATGCAGTGCTCTCCTGGGAGTCAGTGCCTGTCAGCACAGAAAGTCTGAAATTTTCAGTAACCAGGGCTCCAACACTCAGCCCTGCCCAGCAGGACAGGGCACACCTGGGCTGCTGCAGGCACGTGTTTGTCACTGCCCTCTGGGAATCACCAGGGCCAAGCTGTGGCAATCTCTGCTGAAGGATTTCACAAGCAGTTTTCAGGCTGTTCACTCCCCCACCAAGATAAAAATCTTGGTCTGATCTTTAAAGTCACCACAAAGCCACTTTAGCTGGTTGAAGGCAATTGATTTGCAGCCATTTGGCTTCAAATAAGCCAACTTCTGCTCTTGGAGACTCTGCTGGACAGGCTCAGTCAGCTGCAGATGTGTCACTGGAGGAATTGAGCCAGCGAAGGCATCACATCTGCTCCCATCAAGGAAAGAAATAAACTCTGTGATGCAAGAGTGAGCTGGACTGTCCTCACAGCTTCTTCATGCAGCTGCTGCACCCCGGCAGGGCCAGGCTGAGCCAGAGCCACCAGCCCCTGACAGATGACAGCCACCGTGGCAGTCCCAGTGGTACTGGGAGCTGTGAGGGTCCCCTTGAGCAGCTGCTGGAGCTTGGCAAGGCTTTGCAGGGCATAAACGGGTCCTGAAAGGCATCAAACAGAGCAAAAAGGGGCACCAGGATGATGAGATGAGGTAGAAGAGCCTAAGAATGTACACAGCTTTCTTCTTAGGGCATGACACTGACATTGCCCTGGGGTCAGCACAGCAGCCTTTCCACATGGAAGGCTCCTCCCTGCCCTTCCTAGCACGTTTCTTTTAAGCAAAACCCTGCTCTGTGCTGCTTTAATAAGGAAAGGGAAGAGGGAGATGACAATCACGTTGTGAAATCTGGAAAAAGTCTTCCACTGTGGCCCAGCTTTTGTTTTTGACAAGCACAGACCCATTGGGAAGCATCAAGCTCCCTTTCTTTCATCCTCCTTGCGTCTGAACGCACGAAAAACTCTCTTCTTGAAGGCAGAAATTGTTTTCCTGAGGTTCAGGACTGAGTCAAAGCTCCATGAAACAAGTTCCTTTTGGTTTAAGAAAGCTTAATTAACTAGACAAGTTTACAGAAACCTTGCCAAGCTGGGATGATCTATGGCTGCAATTGATGTTTGCGCCGAGCGCTTTTGACATGTCAGGAGCTAACGATCCTGGCTTGTAGGCATCTGGATGTTTCCCTACTTAGCCGTGTTCTGCTGCTCCCATTTCTGCCTGGCACCAGCACAGCTCTGCTCTGAGCCTGAGCCAGCTTTGGGTTGGCAGCACACGCTGCTGCTTGGCAGGAGTGGGAGCACTTTCATCCCAGAGACTGTCCAGAGCCTGCTCCGCTGAGAGGCTGCGTGAGATCCAGAGGTTTCTTTTTATACCCCGACTTCCCAGCCCAGCAGTGGCCTCTGTGCTGAGCTATTTCCATCCTTTCCCACTGCAGATCCCCCTCCTCAGCGGGGAGGCAGTGCCAGGAGCTGGTGGGGGCAGGCAGGGGCCAGCTGTGCGTGCAGATGTGTCCCACAGGATCCTAAATCCTAACCAGGCTGCCTTTTCCAGGGATAGAGATGGAGATTGTGAACAGCTGTGAGACCAACAACGGGGGCTGTTCCCACGTGTGCCACCACACCAGCTCTGGCCCAGTCTGCACCTGTAACTTTGGCTTTAGGCTGGAAGAGGACCAGAAGTCGTGCGCTGGTAAGGAACAGGAGAAGGCCAGACCTTGATTTCCATCCCAGGTAATGGTGAGGTTCCCTCTTGGAATCTTAGGTCAGAATCCCTCTTGGCTACTGTATATGTGCATTTCAAACAGGCTAAAGAGGATAGAAACTGATGGAGAGTGAGAGCAGATGAAATATTGCTCTGCTCAAAGACATCCCCAAACTTCCCTCAGGATATACTTGGACAGCACTTATGGCTTGGGCAGTAATTATGACTTCCAAACTAATTAGTTTTTCTCAGATGAAACTGCCCCGAGCAGGAGTCAGTCAGCTGGAATCACCCTGCTTGCAAGGACACCAAACCTGTAACCACAATCTGGGAATCACAATGAGCTTCCCTCAGGATTCCTCCCTGGATGGGGAGGGTGATCTGTGAACACAAAACTCCCTGATTTCAGGAGGAATTTGAGAATTCTGGCTCAGCATTTGGCAGCAGACCAGTAAAACCTCCCCAGAACTAGTCAGGGAGCAGTGTACCAGTTCCTGCCACCTCTCTGCAGTGCATTAACACCCTTTGTTTCTCATGTAGATATCAATGAGTGTGACACGGGCTCTCACTGCTGTCAGCAGGACTGCTACAACTACCCTGGGGGCTACGAGTGCTCCTGCCATGCTGGGTACAGGCTCAGCACCGATGGCTGTGGCTGTGATGGTGAGTGCCAGCACCTCCCTGGGCTCCAGGCAGAGCCCTGTGTGTCCCTCTATTTCTAATTAGCTTGTTGTCACTCTCCTCAGTTTGTTCAGTGCTGGTTCTAACCCCTGTGCTAAGCCCAGCCCAAGTGGAGAAGGATTTCTGAACACATCAAGGTCAGACTGGGCTTACTCAGAGTGAGCTGGCCCAGGCTTGACCCCATTAATTACAGAAACCATTTGATGTTCAACCCCAGAGGGCAACACTGCCCATCACTTTCACCCAAGGGATAAAGAGAAATAGCAGTGTCTGTGTAAAACACAGCCAAGACGGTGACTAATGAAGCTTTTAATTAGGAGAACAAGAAATTGTCCTACCTGGCTGCCAACAGCCAGGCATTTCTTCCAGTTTCTCCCAGCTCCTACCAGTTTTCCTGCCAGCTTTCTGGTGAGTCACCTTCCCAACAGAGAGAAAGCGGGGGAAAAATCCCCCTAATAATTGTTCTCACTTCCAAAGCTCTCAACATTTCCCAGGGGAAGGAGCCAAACACACCCACCTGTTCCTACACAATTAATAATGGATGGGAACTGAAGCCCAGCACATTTTTTTGTTGAAACCCAGGCATTCCTAATCCCTGATGTGGTTTAACTCCATTTTTAGAGCTGGTGGCTTCACACATTTAGCAGAGGAGATGCCACCAGCCTATTTCTGCTGCATGGCCCTGTCACTGGGGTGTGCCATGTTTTGTAGATGTGGATGAGTGCTCTGCCAACAACGGTGGGTGCGAACACACGTGCCAGAACCTGCCAGGCTCCTTCCAGTGTGGCTGTGACATTGGGCACAAGCTGGATGAAGACAGAAGGACCTGCATCTGTAAGTGCCTCATCCCGGCTGCCTCAGTGGGTCCCTCCTCTGCCTCCTGTCCGAGCCAGGAACACACAGACCAGAGCTCCCTAGCCCTGCCCCTCGCCTCTTCCAGCTCCCTCACAGCCCCTGAGCAGTGGCAGTGCCTCAGCCCAGCCCTGGAAAAGCTTTCCCAGGCAGGACCAGTCCTGTTCCAGCCTGGTTCAGAGCACTGGCCAAAAAAGTGCAGGGAGTTGTGGCACAGCTCCACCTGAGCAGCTCCACAGCCTGCAGTGTTAAACACAGCCTCCATGTTCAACAGAGCCAGAGCCCCTTCCACAGTCACCAGCCCCTGCAGATTTTCCTTGTTAGAAATAATAGATTATTTATTTGTAGCTGTATAAAAATCTTGAGGTCACATATCTGACCTGGGCCCACTCTGGCCAAAAAATCCTTGAGCAAACAACCTGGGAAAGCTTTAGAGGTGTCACTGCTCACCTCCCAGAGACCTTGCAGAGGTCATGTCCTACTGTTCACCTCCCAGAGGTCCTGGCCCACTGTCCCTGTTCCCAGAGACCTCGTAGAAGTCCTGTCCCACTGCTCATTTCCCAGAGACCTTGCAGAGGTTCTGTCCCACCTCCCAGAGACCTCACAGAGGTCCTGTCCCACTCTTCACCTCCCAGAGACCTCACAGAGGTCCTGTCCCACTCTTCACCTCCCAGAGACCTTGCAGAGGTCCTGTCCCACTGTCCCTGCTCTGAGAGACCCTGCAAAGGTCCTGTTCCACTGTTCACCTCCCAGGGACCTTGTAGAGGTCCTGTCCCACCTCTCAGAGACTTTGCAGAGGTCCTGTCCCCCTGCTCTCCTCCCAGAGTCCCTGTCTCATTCCCTCTGTGACTCTGTCCCCTCTGTACCCTGCTCCCAGCCCTCGAGGACACGGTGGAGGCCCTGGATGGCCGGCGCCCCGTCATCCGCCCCATCCCTCACGTGGCCATCCTGCGGGACGAGCTCACCCAGCTCTTCAGCCACGACTATGAGGAAGAGGAGGAGGAGGAGCTGGAAGCGCGAGGGGAGCACACGCTGTCGGAGAAGTTCGGTGGGCATTGCGCGGCAGCGGCCGGGGCCGTGCTTTGCTTGGAGCTTGTGAGAGCCTGAGTGAGAGACGCAGGGCTCACCCGTGGTGCCTCTCGTTGCAGTCTGCCTGGAGCACACCTTTGGCCCCGACTGCAGCCTGACCTGTGACGACTGCCAGAACGGAGCCACCTGCAGCGCCGAGGGCAGCGGCTGCCTCTGTGCCGCCGGCTGGACCGGTGTGCTCTGCAACCAGAGTGAGTGCAGCTCTGCTCCATCCTCCTGCCAGGCTGTGACCAGGCTGAGCCTCACCTCCCTCTCTCTCCCCAGCTTGCCCAGCCGGCACCTTCGGCATCAGCTGCAGCCAGAGCTGCCGGTGCCAGAACGGTGGCACCTGTGACCCTGCCAGTGGCACCTGCCGCTGCCCGCCCGGCGTGGCTGGAGAGCTCTGCCAGGATGGTGAGTGCAGCATCCCCTCACCCTCCCTGTGCTGCTGGGGGCCATCCCTGGCCTCCTCTTTCCTGCAGGGATTCGCTATCACTTGATGCGATGCTGGATTTTCCCCAGCCGGCTCCTGCGCCAAGAATGATAACAAAGGTTTGTGGCTTGGGCTCTCTGTCCGAGCCATCTGGGCTGTGGTTGTCCATTAATTAGAAACAACCACATGAGACCAATCACAAATCCACCTGTTGCATTCCACAGCAGCAGATAATCATTGTTTACATTTTGTTCCTGAGGCCTCTCGGCTTCTCAGGAGGAAAAATCCTCAAGAAAAGATTTTTCATAAAAGATGTCTGTGACAGTCTGGGATACAGCTGTATGGCTTAAACTCTGTGGCACAGGTTGGTAAGTGTCCAGAGCAGAAATAAGGATAAGGGAGAGGTTTTCAGAATGGTTTCCAAAAGGATTTATTCCATGGAAGGGTCAGGGAGCAAAGACACAGAAGGTAGGTGTGTAAGGGTTTTTAAATGGGGGTGGTTTAATAGGAGGGGATAAATCAGCAGCTAATTGGAAATATCCTGAGGAGGGGTGAAGGGCAGGGATCACAAAAGCATCTTCCAATGAGGGAAGTAGGGGAGGAGGTTTGGGTCACATGGACTAATGGGATATTGAACTTTAAGGGATTTCTGTAAAGGAATTCCAAGCAGGGGAAATTGGCATGAGGTAGGATTGACAGGGAACTCAGGGTAGATGGACAATGGGGTGGGAGGGTATAATTTAGACCAAACCATTACCTTGGGCAATAACAGAACATGCCATTAGGAGTAAAAACACTCCACAACAATCAGTGGATAAATGGCTGGTCTGGCCATTGCTGGTGCCACTCTCAGATGTCCCAGATGGGCTTCTCTGAAGCCTGGAAGTGTTTCCTGTGGGGTTCCCTCCACTGGTCCTTTTGTGGCTGCTCATCTCTCAGCTCTCTTGTTGAGCCATCCCAGTGAGAGCAGCTTGAACACACTCCTGCTCCATCTGAGTCCACCAGCCACTGAGTCCTGTGTGGAAAAATGTCATTTTAAACAGCAAAAGGAGTGGTAAATGGCACTCTTCCCCCACAAAACAGTGCTCCAGGTGTTCTGTCTTTGCACTCAAAGACCTTTCCAGTCCCTGTTCACTGCTCATCCATGACTGAGGGCAGAAATCTCTATTTCATGGGGCATTCAGTGGCAGACACAGGAAAGAATGTCAAACCCACAATTTCCATGGTTAATTTCCATGGAAACCGTGGAGGCATTTTCCATCCAAATCATTGGAAAACTGTGACAGCAGTAATAACCCAAAGTACCCAGAGTACCCAAAGGAGCTGTGACTGCTGGTGGTGCTCATTTCTTGCTCCCAAAGGGTTAAAATTTGGGGGACATAATTTGAAAATCAGAAAGAGGGAGACGATCAGAGATTCAGACAAAAGGACTTCAGTCACATGTTGGGAGCATATGGGAACTATTACTGAAGGAGGAGAGTGAAGCAGAATGCAAATGAGCACAAGAGATACCCCGAGCTCTTCTTTCTGTAGGAAGGAGGTGATGGAGGGGGACGGAGAGAAAACAGGAAGGTAAAATGAAAATAAACAATGCAGAATTGCTCTGTTGTGCCAAGGTAGCATTTCCTCTGCTCCTCTGTTCGTAGGGACAAGTCTCATGCTGCTGGGCAGCTGCTGGCCAGAGCACTCTGCTGACACAGCCTGTCTGCCATGTGCTTCCAATATCGAGGCCTTTAGCATAACAGAGAAAAAACAATAATTTTATTCACTTAATAGCGCAAATATCCCTGTGGCTTTTCAACAGGAGCAGCCTCGTGGGTTGCTTTCTCACGGAGGACAGCCTTGACCTCTCAGAGCCCTGTGGGTGGGTTATTTCTGTCCCAGCCAGCACAGTGAGTGCAGAGCTGATGGGTGCCCTGGAGCACCATGAAGTGACATCCCCTGTGACACTGCCCAGCTGATTTGGAGCTGGTGCAGGGAATCTGATCCCCCTGGATCAGCAGTTCAAGCAATCTAATTTCAGTAGGTCAAGATGTGCAAAGAGCAAGGCTAGTGGAGTATTTGACAGTAGATATTCAGGCATCGTGGAGGACACTGAACAATATTTTCAAACTCCTTAATGAGATATCACTGAATAGGTCTTGCCAGGTGATAAATGGGCACTGTTTGAATAGCAGGTAGTTTGCAGAATATTATCAGTGCTATGCCATGAACGTTGTATTGCTAATACAATAAGAACTGAGCTGTGTTCAGTTCTTGGAACCAGAGCAGGGATACATCCCTTTCTCTCAGTGCACCCCTGGTTCTGAGAACTGAACCCAGCTCCATTTTCAGTGTGTTCCTCTCAATTAAAACAACCTGCTGAGACTGCCTCATCTTCCCACGTAACCTCTCTCTGTTCCTAGGGTGCCCCAAGGGATTTTACGGGAAGCACTGCAGGAAGAAGTGCAACTGTGCCAACCGCGGTCACTGCCATCGCATCTACGGCGCCTGCCTGTGCGATCCCGGCTTGTACGGCCGCTTCTGCCACCTGGGTACGCTCAGGTTATCCCTGAATCCCAGCCTTTCTGGGAGAGGCATTGGAATTAAATACCAATATAGCCAGATGGAACGTGCCTGGGCTCGTCTGGCCCTTGCTGCTTGACCAAGGGTGGAAACTGTGGTGGTTTCACCTCAGAGACACTTTTGGCTGGCTGGATGTGTGGTGTTTCACCCTGAGACACTTTTGGCCTGCTGGATGGGTGGTGTTTCCCCTCAGAGACACCTTTGGCTGGCTGGTTATTGCAGCTGGGCACTTGGGACAAGGCCAGGCCTGCAGGAGCTCTGGTGGTGCTGGTGGGATGGAGCTTCCCCCCATAACAGGGGCTGCTCCTTGGGTTTACCTCTGGTGGAGAAGCTTTAAGTTGATGATGAAGGACAGGCATCGGTTCTGCTGGAGGGTTTGGATGCAGAGCTTTATTCTGGCCCACAGGCTCTGAATGCAGCACCAGCTCCAACAGAACTCTCCAAACCACATGGTTGCTGTCTTTTAACCCCAGGGAAAAGGGGAGGGAAGGGGTAGGGAGCCACCAACCAGGTAAGGGAGGGGAAGTCTCAGGTGACAAATGACGCCTGGATGGCCCAATGTCCCCCAGGGTTGAGAGGCATCTTTTGAACTGTGCCAATCACACTAGGCCCTTTCTGGAATGCCAAGATTGATGGACAGCACTCAGCAGGGAGCAGGGGAAGGGGAAGGGAGAGGTGATTGGCACACCTGGAGAAGGAACCGGGATACTGAGACAGGCTGTTACACCACAACAGGGAAGAGCTCTGTGCCCCTCACTGACCAGCTCTCCCTCTCCCTGCAGCGTGCCCCAAGTGGGTGTTTGGGGCCGGCTGCTCCGAGGAGTGCCAGTGCCTGCAGCGCAACTCGCGGGACTGCGACGCCAGGGACGGCTCCTGCCGCTGCAAGCCCGGCTACCGCGGCCGGCGCTGCCAGCACAGTGAGTGGGGCACGTGGGCACGCGGCCAGCTGGCATGGGAAACACCTCTGGGGTCACCAAACCCAGCCCATGAGCCAGCAGCACCTGGGCACCCACGCCATGGCGCTGAGCGCCACATCCAGGCTTTTATAAATACCTTCAGGGATGGTGGGACAGCTGTGACAGGGGTGGTGGGACAGCTGTGACAGTGGTGGGACAGCTGTGATGGGTGGTGGGATAGCTGTGACAGTGGTGATGGGACAGCTGTGACATGGATGGGGACAGCTGTGTCAGAGGTGGTGGGACAGCTGTGATAGAAGTGGTGGAGCTTGGAAGGATGCTCAGCACCTTCCAAGCTTTCAGAGCTTCTTTCCCTCCAATTCTGGCTGTTCACAGGCTGTGACCCTGGCTATTATGGGGATGGTTGCAAGAAGAAGTGCAGCTGCTCCCCAGGAGTGCCCTGTGACCCTGTGACCGGCGAGTGTCACAAGGAGTGTCCCCCAGGCTACCACGGCGAGCACTGCGACCAAGGTAAGGCTGGGCAGCTCTGTGTGGGCTGGAAACTCACCTGTCCTCAGCATTTTGCTTCACAAAGCAACACAAAAGCACTTCCAGAATCCCCTGAGAGGCCCAGCACACTGCAGGTGATCTGATGGGTGGCCAGCAGAGACTTCAGGGGACACAGGAGCTGCCATCCACAGGTCTCTGTGAGACGCTGCTGCCTCTTGAAAGTGGGAGAGAAAATTCCTGGTAGAAAATGAGCCCGATTCACAAAAGAACAAGGTCTTTCTTCACCCTGCCACTGGACATCTCTCTGTTGGTAGATGGAGGTGATTGGGATCTAATTATCTTTCCCTGACCTTGATGTCTTTTGCCTTCCAGGCAATCCCTGCCCAGCCCAACATTATCACATTTGCTGCACTGTTCTCTATTTTTTATTGAAGCTCTGTTTAATCTGCAAGTGCAAAGGAGTATTTTACTTTAATTTTCATTAGGATTCAAACTTCTGCCTCTGTATGAACCTCCTAGAGCAGTTTTGTGCTCTTCCCATGCAGGGCCAGTTGATGGGATGGTGACTGAACTGCCCAGCTCTGTGTATATTTAATTGTGTCCAACACTGAGGCTCTGAGGGTGCAGAATTCAAGATTCTGGGGGTGCTTTATGTGCCAGAGAGCTTCACTTTGGGCAGACAAAGGTGCTTTGAGAGAACCTAAAGGCAGTGAGTCATTGGCCCGAGGTGATGATTACAAAATATGAACGCAGTGTTTGGAAAAGAATAAGTTCTGCCAACCACAGAGCTGAGTGGCGACTGAAAAGTCAACCCACTCCTGCTCTTGTGGGGCTGGGGCATCCTGAACCCACTTTAGCTGGTTAGGACCTGCAGAAAATGCAAAAAAGTTGGGCACTTGGAGACAGAGTGCAGCAGAGAGGCTGGAAGTGGCCAGCATCTGGATTTGGATTGGAGCATCCCAGCAGTTTATGATGTTCAGCCAAGCCCTGCTTCACCCCAGCCCAGAAGCTGCAACCATCAGCCAGCAAAGGGTCGTGGTGCAGAGCCCCATCTCTGACAGAGCAAGAGCTGCAGAAAGCAGCAAAAACCCCAATGCAATTGCAACCACAGTGCTGGAAGAAGAGATGGGAGCAGCTCCTGCTGTGCTGTGCTCCCTGGCAGGGTCTGAGAGCCCTGAGCCCCCTTTGGGGGGATGCTGTGGCCCCTGGAGCTCCTTGAGCCTTTTCAGGCTGGGTGCTCCCGTTCAGGATATTTTTAAAAAGGGTAAGAAAGGAGCTGAAGGCTGTAGGGGGGAGTCACAGGAAATAACACAAATATTTGTATAGAAATAGTAGGCTCTTGGCTGTTGTTCGGATCTGGAAATTATTAAAGGGTGAAGACAAACATCTGCCATCAATTAGCAAAGGGGAGGAATAACAAAAACTCCACTGTGCCGCTGGAAACAGAGGCGCTGCGTTTCCTCCGCGGTTTGTCGGTGCCCGTGTGTTCCCCTCTGCTGGGGCTGCTCAGAACATTGGCTTTGCTGAGCCTGGAGCTCTCATGGGGGGCTCAGAGGAGATTTAGGGATCTTGGCTCTGGGGCCCTCAGTTTGCATGTCACCAGCTCGTTGTTAAATTGTGGAATGGGGTGCAAAGATCAAAGCGAGCTGGGATTGGCAGAACCACGCTGGCATCCAGAGCAGAGGGAACGAAAAGTGGATTATTTCCCCTGTGCATGAGGATGTTCCTTCTTTCCATCTGTGTCCTGCTGCAAACCTGGCTGCTTCTTAAAATCCTGGTGCTCAGATCCTGGAGGCATCCAGCCAGGGAGGTGAAAACCCTCAGAGCATCTTGGAAAAGCCAAGGGGTGTTTTGGTGTGAGGCTGTGACCCTGGTGTTCTGCACCCCAGCCCAGAGACAGCACGGTGGCTTGTCCAAAGACTGGAGATCAGTTTGGCCTCAGTTTTTGGGGGATGTGATGGTCACTCTTGCATGAAGAAATATTTGTTGAAAGGACACGCAACAGGCAGACAGACCAGGGCAATGCTGGAGGTGACCAGAGTGGCTCACAGAGAGGTCACACCCAAGCTCACAGAATCACTAATGTTGCAAAAGACCTCCAAGATCACCAAATCCAACCTCTGAGCAAACACCACCATGCCCACTAAACCATGAGCACAGGTGGGAACCTCTCACAGCTCTGGGAACCCCAAACAGACCCAGAGGCTCCTTCAGCCTGCAGGGCCAGGTTGGTAAAATGCTCTTGGGTATCTTGAAGGGGATGTTCTGACCCTGCTGTTCTCCCACAGAGTGCCCTGAGGGGACATTTGGACCAGGCTGTCAGCATCCCTGTGCCTGTGGAGAGGCATCCTGTGACAGGAGCACGGGGCAGTGCCACTGCCCACCTGGCTGGACAGGACACGACTGTGCCCAAGGTGAGCACGGGCAGCAGAGCAAACACTCAGGGATTTCAGTGTGGAGGAAGGGATTTTGGTGTAGACCTGTTGCTTTGCTTTTACTAAAACTCATTTTGAAAATACCCAGTGCAGTTAGAATCGTCTTTGTGGAAAATTAGAGAAAATTGCAGCTTTTGATGGTGAGTCCTAAACAACACGATGAAAAATATGAAAATTTTTTTCTTGTTGCAGTCCTCAATGTAGGAGAGGAACCTTTCTTTATTGATGCATGTTTTTAATTGCCTTCACCAGCTTACTCTTTAACTGCTGGAAAACTAGAGAGTCTGAAATGGAAAGCTTTTGCATGATTATGCAGTATTGCAGCAGCTGGAAGGTATTATTCACATTGAGATGTCCTGCTCCTAGAGTTTGGCTGAGCAACGAAACTACGTGTGCACAGTGCTTACCATACATCTCAAGCTGCCTTTTTTTCCAGGCCCTGGAGCAGCTTAGGACCGGTTGGAGAAGGATTCTTGCCCTGGTTTTAGCAGTTTAGCCTTTTGCTCCTTCTTTGCAGCTCCCAGTGGGTTCCAGAGCAGTGACTGATGTGCTGTCCATGGTGTGACAGCAGCTGTGGAGCCCCTGTGCCAGCAGCACCATTTTCCACTGAGGAGCCCTTGGAGCTCCCTGGAAGTGGCTGCAAATCCAAAATTGGCATGAAAATGCTGGAGTGAGCTCAGAATAGCACTTAGAGAGTGCTGTGGAGCAGGCAGGGCCAGGCTGTGCTGCGAACAAAATCCACGTCTCGCATGAGCACAGAGGGAGCCCAAAAGGTCTCACATTTCCCTCTGCCACCTCAGCTCTGATCCCTGCGCTCTGTGTTCTCTGTCTGCTCACACTCCAGCCTGCCCTGAGGGTCTCTGGGGGCCGGGCTGCCAGGAGATCTGCCCTGACTGTGCCAACAACGCCAGCTGTGACCGCGCCACCGGAGCCTGTGTGTGCCCGCCTGGGTACACCGGGCAGCGCTGCCAGGATGGTGAGTGGGGCTGGAGTGGGCAGGATGGTGAGGGCAGGCTGGTGAGTGCAGGATGGTGAGTGGGGCTGGGGTGGGCAGTATGGGGAGTGCAGGATGGTGAGTGCAGGCTGGGATGTGCCGGATGGTGAGTGCAGGCTGGGATGTTTAGGATGGGGTGTGCAAGATGGTGAGTGCAGGCTGGGATGTGCAGGCTGGGATGTGCAGGCTGGGATGTGCAGGCTGGGGTGGGCAGGATGGTGAGTGCAGGATGGTGAGTGCACACTCATCTCCAGCAGAACTGGGGATATCTCAGCTGAGCTGGAGCATCTACTGGAGCATCCAGTGACCCACCATGTGGTGCCATGCTCTGTGCACATCTCTGTTCCTTCACTCATTGGGGTGCAACCTGGGGACTTCACAGTCCCTCTAACCCCATGTCCATTGTAGTAACTTCTGCAGCAGGAGAAAAGAAGGCAGAATGCTGAGCCCCTTGTCCCATTCAGCGCTGCACTCGAGGTGTGAGAGCTCTGCCGGAGCACTGTGGTACCCAGCAGCTCCGCCCAGGGCTGGGATTCCAGCAGCCACCTGCAGTCCCTCCCTCCCTGTTTCCCTTGGCAGTGTGTCCACCTGGCTGGTACGGCCCCGCCTGCCAGCTGAGCTGCAGCTGTGCCAACGAGGGACATTGCCATCCTGTGACGGGGACGTGCAGCTGCCCGCCGGGCTGGACGGGGCACCACTGCCAGCGAGGTACAGCACCTGCCCTGCCACCCTGACCTGTGCCAAGCTGTGCTGCCATTGCTCCATTCTCATCTTCATGCAGGAAATTCCTGTCAGATTCCTGCCTCTGCCAGGGAAATCTCTCTGAAATCCTTTTGGTTTCTGTGCTGTGTCTGTCTGGTGCTGGCAGTGCCTCTGTTTGTCCTTGTGCCTAAGGGATGTTGTGCCTGCTGGTGAAAGCAGCACTGTGCCCATGCCATGCTCTGTGGCACACACCAGTGATGGCTCCTGCTGTGTTTTTGCAGCCTGTGACCTGGGGCGTTGGGGCCCTGACTGCGCCCACACCTGCAACTGCAGCAACAGTGACGGGAGCTGCAGCACCGAGAGCGGGCAGTGCCACTGTGAGGCCGGCTACACGGGCACCCACTGTGAGCAGAGTGAGTGCAGCCCTGCCCTCCCCTGCCTGTCCTCCCACCCTCCAGGGCCTGCAGGGCTCCAGGGAAGAGCATTGCTCCAGCCCAGTCCCTTTCCTTGGCTGTGATGCTGATCCAGTGCCCAGGGTGATGTCGGTGTGTGACCGTGTTCACAGGGGTCTCAGGTTGAGGGAAGAGACGAGGATCTGACTCCATGTTTCAGAAGGCTTGATTTATTATTTTATTATATATTAAAACTATACTAAAAGAATAGAAGAAAGGATTTCATCAGAAGGCTAGCTAAGAATAGAAAAAGAAAGAATGATAACAAAGGTTTGTGGCCCGGACTCTCTGTCTGAGCCAGCTGGGCTGTGATTTGCCATTAATTACAAATATCCAACATGGCCCAATCACAGATGCACCTGCTGCATTCCACAGCAGCAGATAACCATTGTTTACGTTTTGTTCCTGAGGCCTCTCAGCTTCTCAGGAGGAAAAATCCTAAGGAAAGGATTTTTCATAAAAGATGTCTGCGACATGGGTACACACCTGTAAGGGGCACAACCCACTGGTTGTGGGTTCAGCTGCCAGATATTTTTATTCCATTCAGAATCCAAGCTCCTGCCTTAGGATAGCTCCTCTGGGACCCAGGAAGGGACAGGCTGCTCAGTCTCATTTCTTTCAGAGTGCCCAGAAGGGTGGTTTGGGCTGAGCTGTCGGCACCAGTGCCAGTGTGACAATGGAGCCACCTGTGACCACGTCAGTGGGGCCTGTACCTGCAGCCCAGGCTGGCGAGGAACCTTCTGTGAGCACGGTGAGTCCCTGGCCCTGGGCACCAGGCCTCCACCCCAGAGGGTTTGTGCTCCCTGTCTGACTTTGTCATCCCATTACAGCAAAGAGAATCCCTCAGGATGGCCATGGGGGGAACAACAAAACTGCAAGCTGCTACCTCTGGTTTTATTTCTGGAGGAAAAAGGTTTAGGGGAGAAAAAAGGACTATGAAAATGTAAATAATAGGTGACCCAGTGGTTGCACAGCTGTGACAGTGTTCACAGGGGTCTGAGGATGAGGGAAGAGACGAGGATCTGACTCCATGTTTCAGAAGGCTGATTTATTATTTTGTGATATATTATATTAAAACTATACTAAAAGAATAGAAGAAAGGATTTTATCAGAGGGCTAGCTAAGAATAGAAAAGAAAGAATGATAACAAAAGCTTCTGTCTTGGACAGAGAGTCTGAGCCAGCTTACTGTGATTGGCCATTAACTGGAAACAACCTACGTGGGCTAAACAAATATTTACTTGTTGCATTCCACAGCAGCAGATAACCATTGTTTACATTTTGTTCTTGAGGCTTCTCAGCTTGAGAAAAAATCTTAAAGGAAAGATTTTTCATAAAATGTGTCTGTTACACAGAGCTGCTGTGGCCACCTGAGTGTGCACATGTTGCACACAGGGTCTCGGAGCGGCCTCTCTCCAGCTCCCCCAGCAGCCTCTCCGTGGTCAGGAACATCAAACCATCACTCTCCTGATCCTCCACTGCCCTCTCCTGTACCTGCAATGTCCACAGTGGGCTTGCATCCAGTATCTGCTGCCCTCAGCAGCCCTGTCACACTGCTGCAGCCACAAAGGCCACCAAGGAAGGGGCAGGCACCTTTTCCCTCTGGGAGGGCTCCAGCTCTGCATTCTGTGTGTGGATTTCTCCTTTGTTTTCCACAGCCTGCCCCGATGGATTTTATGGACTGGAGTGCAGGCAAGCCTGTGACTGCCTGAACGGTGCCCACTGTGACCCTGTGACAGGACAGTGCCAGTGTCCCCCGGGCTGGACTGGTGCCCGCTGTGCCCAGGGTAGGTGTCTGTGCCCAGGGCAGGTGTCTGTGGGAGGTGCCCGCCCTGCTCTCCATGGCACTCTGGAGCCAGGGCTGTCTCTGCTGCCAGGTCATAGGAACCAGAGTTCTGGGTTGTTCATTCCCCATTTGTGATTTCCTCTGTGTGGAATTTAATTTTGGTTCTGGAGGGTTCTGCCTGAGCATGTTCTGGTTGGATGCAATGAAGGCTTGGGCATCCAGCAAAACTGCTCCCCAATAACGAAGGATGTAACAGTGATGATATCAGTGTTTGGATGTCACATTAATCTCTTTAACACCACAAAACCCCTTCCCAGAGCAGCCAACCACCCCTGGCACATCCCCTTGGGAGGGTTGGCAGGAGCCTGGTCCCTGTAATTCCCACCCAGTGCCCACCAGCCCTGCCTGCTCTGCTCCCCTGCAGCCTGCCCGGAGAACAGCTACGGCCAGAACTGCAGCCACACCTGCCGCTGCTTCAACAACGCCACCTGCAGCCACGTCAGCGGCCGCTGCCTCTGCGCCGAGGGGTGGACGGGACCCTCGTGCCAGCAAGGTAACAATTCCCAAACCCCCGGTTGCCCTGCCAGCAAGGTAACCCTTCCCACACCATCTCTATTCCAGCAAGGTAACCCTTCCACAGCACCTGCTTCCCTAGCAATAGGTAATCCTTCCACACCACCTGCTTTCCCCAGCAAGGTAACCCTTCCCACATCACCTGCTTCTCCTGCCAACAAGGTAACCCTTCCCACACCAATTGCTTCCCCAGCAAGGTAACCCTTCCCAAGTACCTCTATTCCAGCAAGGTAACCCTTCCTGCACCACCTCTACCGCAGCAAGGTAAACTTTCCATACCACCTTCTTCCCCAGCAAGGTGACCATTCCACAGCACCTCTACCCCAGCAAGGTAACCCTTTCACATCACCTCTATTCCAGCAAGGTAATCCTTCCACACCTCCTACTTCCATAGCAATAGGTAATCCTTCCACACCACCTGCTTTCCCAGCAAGGTAATCCTTTCACAGCACCTCTACCCCAGCAAGGTAACCCTTCCCACACCTCCTGCTTCCCCAGCAAGGTAATTAATGCTTCCACACCATCTCTACCCCACCAAGGTAACCCTTCCCACACCACCTCTACCCCAACAAGTTAATCCTTCCCACACCACCTCCTTCCCCAGCAAGGTAACCCTTCCACACCACCTGCTTTCCCTGCCAGCACAGGGAGGAATGCCACTCCTGGTGTGGGCAGAACTCTGCTGCCTCTTACCTGAGCAGGTGGCACACCTAAAGCTGTCACTGCATCAAAATCAGTGTTGCTGTGTATCACACCATCTACCCACAGCTCTGGCAGTGTGTCACAAGCCTCCAGAGGTGTGTCCTGACCGGGATGTCTGTCCTGTTTGTCCCTCAGCCTGCCCAGTGGGGTTTTATGGGAAGGACTGCCAGCAGCGCTGCCTGTGCCACAACGGTGGCACCTGCGACCCGGCCACGGGGAGCTGTGCTTGTCCTGCAGGCTGGACGGGGCTGGCCTGTGAGCTGGGTGAGGAAACAGCTGGGGAATGGCTCTGGGGCAGACAGAGCTTGCTATGGAATGCTTTTTTCCCTTTTTTCAGCTTCCTTTTTCTACCTCTGTCGGGGTCGGGATTCACTTTTGTGAATAGTTCGCGTTCAGGCTTAGATGTTTATTATTTCTTATCAATGTTACAGCAGTGGGTTCTGCAGTCTTTCACTAACAAGGCACAAAATGGCCAACTATCTCTTGTGACAAGATCTTTTAAGGCTAAACTATCCAATTAAGAAATTATACCTAAATTATTTTCACTTTTAACCCAATAACCGATCACTCAGAGTCCGCAATGCGGACTTTTCTGTCCAGTTACAAAATACCACCCAAGCCCATTAAGAAGAAGGTAAAGAAGGTGGTAAAGAAGGAGGACCAGTCTCTGCCCTAAAACCTCCATCTTGCTTTATATATGTATCACTATATTCTAAAACCCTAAACTCTAAGTTTCCCACCATGTGATATTACACACTTCTATTCAAACTCCACACCTGTAATCCCAGTTCTATCAATTTTGGAAGCTTCTCCACTGCCTCAGGTCAAATGCAGTGTTCTCCTGGGAGTCTGTCAGTACAGAAAGTCTAAAATTCTCAGCATTTTAGAGCATCTCAGAGCTCCACCAGTTTTCCTGTGGAGGTTGGAGGTGACGTGCGAGGGGTTGGGGCGCTCGGTCCTTTCTGGGGGTGTGGGGAGCTGGGAAGATGGGATCTGGGAGGGTGGGAACCAGGGCAGTGTCTCACCCTGTCCCCTGCCAGCCTGTGCCCAGGGCCAGCACGGCCTGGAGTGCCAGCAGAGCTGTGAGTGCCAGCATGGGGGGCTCTGTGACCGCCGCACCGGGCACTGCCTGTGCCAGCCTGGCTGGACCGGTGACAAGTGTGACACAGGTGAGTGATGCTGATCTGGGCACTGTGGTGCTGCACAGGGAGGGTCTGGGGGCTTAAGCAAAGACAGAAAATTCAGGTTTCAGCCAGTAGGGAGGTGGCAGTGCTGAAGTTTTGGCTGTGCCCTTGTTTTGCTGTTCCCTTCCTCCTTCCATGGAATTACAGAGGGATTTGGGTGCGAAGGGACCTTAATGATCATCCAGTTCCACCCTACATTGCTCCTGTCATCTGAGGGCTGTCCTGAAAGTGCTGGTGCACACCCAGAGCAGCTTCCTCCTCCTACTACTATATTCTAAAACTCCAAACTCTAAGTCACCTCACTGGGTCCTGCCACATCCTCAGGGACAGTGTTCCCTCCCAGCATTGTCACATGGAGTCCCAGAACCCCACACAGCCTCAGCAGCACGGGGCACCAGGCAGTCTAAAGCACTTCTATAATTTCTTCCAATATAAATTAATGAAAAAACCCACCCAAAAGATAGAAATTCTGTTGTTTTTTTAAAAAGAACCAAACTAGGGTCCTGTCATTCCCCATGGCTGTATTTCAACCTGCCTGTGTGTGCACAAGATCCAGACCCAGTCAGCTGTGGAACTATGGGGAAAAAGCCCCCAAAAGTCACATTTTTTGTGCAACTTGTCCTCTCTGCTGTGTTTCCATCCCTGAAGCTTGTCCGGAGGGGCTGTTTGGGGCACGCTGTGAGCAGCTCTGTGACTGTGGGGACAATGTCTCCTGCCACCACGTCACCGGTGCCTGTGACTGCCCTCGGGGCTGGAGGGGCCGGCGCTGTGAGAAAGGTGAGGAGCACCCCTGGGTGAGGGAAACACAGGGGAACATCAGCTGCCTCAGAGCCTGGGAAGAGGGAGACCTCATTTTGCATGAGAATTACAAGTTTTGGCAAAATATTTTGAGGCTGTGACACAAGATGCTGCTGGGCTGGCTTGGCACTGGGGCAGGAACCTCTCGAGGAGGCTCTGATGCCTTCCATGTATAGCAACAACTAAAATCCAGGAAGAATGCCCATTTTCAGCTTCCTTTTCCCTCTGTTGAGGTTGGGATTGAAGGCACTTGAGACAGTGGTTCATGTTCAGACTCAGGTGTTCATTATTTATCAATGTTAACTCACAGCAGTGAGTTCTGCAGTCTTTCACTAACAAGGCACAAAATGGCCAACTATCTTTTATTACAAGGTCTTTTAAAGCCAAACTATCCAATTAAGAAATGACACCTAAATTATTTTCACTTTTAACACAATAACCAATCACTCAGAGTCTGCAATGTGGACTTTTCTGTGCAATTACACAAAAACACCCAAACACACGAAGAAGGAAGAAGGTGAAAAAGGAGGAGCAGCCTCCACCCTAAAACTCCCATCTTTCTCCATATTTATTACCATATTCTAAAACCCCAAACTCTAAGTTTCCCACCCTGTCATATCACACAATTCTAACCAACTCCACACCCACAATCTCAGTGCTATCAATCAATTTTAGAAGCTTTCTCCACGGCCTCAGGTCAAATTCAGTTTTCTCTTGGGGGGTCAGCACAGAAAGCCTCAAACTCTCCAGAACTCCACCAGCAGCAGGCTCACATCCCACTGTTTGTTTTCCCACAGCCTGCCTGCCAGGTTTCTTTGGGAAGGACTGTGCCAGTCGCTGTGGCTGTCCCCTGGGAGTGCCCTGCCACCACGTCACTGGCCAGTGCGGCTGCCCGCCAGGACTGACCGGCTCTGGATGTGAAAAACGTACGGAGATGGGAATGGTCCTGCTGCAGGCCCTGAGAATGGGGTGGGCCAAGCCATTCCTGCAGAAAATAGAAGGGAAAAAGAAAGATAAATGTTGGGGAAGATGAAACAGGAAAGACTTGTAAATGTGATTGCTTGGCAAAAGATTTTGAGAATATAGAAACTATAAGTCTATAAGTGAGATTGCAATGAAAGCAAGCTTTGAGATACCTCAGTTACTGAACAACTGGAAAACAATGGTGTGGCCAGCTGAAGGTAATCCCCTTTTGATGGAACAACACCCTCTGCTTGCAGGCAGGTCCAAGGGTCAGAGCAGACCCTGCCAGCTTAGCAAAAGAAATCCAAAGAGTAATTTTAAAGTTTAAAATGTAGCATAGTATAGTAATGTAGTGATTCTTATAAGCTATATAGAAATGCTATAAAATTTGTATATTGTACTAGATTAGTTAGTGAAAATCAGAATATTCAACACAGAAGAAGATTTATTGTATTATAACGAGAACCTCGCTCTCTTAGTCTTAGCTCTTGCCTTTTACTCTCTTACCCCTTTTTACTCTCTTACACTTTTGCTCTCTTACCCTTTTACACTCTTTTCCTCTCATCCTCTCTCCCCCTCTCTTCTCTCAGGCCTGCTCTGAGCTGTGGCTGGCAGCTCCCAGCAGGGCCCTGCACCCAGGCCCTTTGCTATAAACCCCAAATCCCAAGACAGAAGAAGATTTATTGTATTGTAATGGGAACCTTGCCCTCTGATCCTCTCTTTTACTCTCCCATTCTGTCTTTACCACACTCTTCCCTTCTTGCTCTTTACCTCTACCTCTTCAGGGCCTGCTCTGAGCTGTGGTTGCAGCTCCCAGCAGGGCCCTGCACCCAGGCCCTTTGCAATAAACCCCAAGTTCCACAACCTAACTTCAAAAATCTCTCGTCTCCATCCATCCCAACCATGCTACCCCCGACTCTCTTACAGATAAACAAGGAAAAACAGCCCAAGAGCAGAGCTGTGCCAAGGAGCAATTCCCAGGCTGGCACCAAGTGCATGCCTGTGGAATGTTAGCAGGGCAGAGGGAGCCAAGTGGGAAAGCAGAGCTGGGTGTTTAGCCAGAGGATTAGCAATAAATCACTGTTAAAATGAGTTCCTGTGGGTAGGAGCAAGTCTGGAAGGGACAGAGGTGTGTGAGCATGTTCTTTACGTCGAGGACAGTGGTGAATTGGCTATGTCTGCATGTGGAGCCTGCAGAAATGTGAGGGCAGGAAGAGCTGGCACAGCAAAAGGCATTTAATGCCTTTAAGTACTTGCCTTTCCTTTCAATCCAAGTATTTCCTGGAGTGAATGACCCCTTTGCATGAGAGTCCCTTTGCTTTTTGGGTGGCGGAGAATTTTACTGCCATAAAAGGCTCTCTAAATCCTGGCTTAAAACGAAATGTTTTAAAATAAGCCTTGCAGAGAGGGGTGGGATGGCTCCTGAATCACCTTGGTGCCCCGTCTCCTCACAGCCTGCCTGCCTGGGACCTTTGGGGAGGGCTGTGCTCAGATCTGCCAGTGCTCCGGAGCCACCCAGGAATGTCACCCTGTCACCGGGGCCTGTGTCTGTCCCCCTGGCTTCCACGGTCCTGCCTGCCAGCTGGGTGAGTCCTGCTCTGCATCCCCTGTGCTGGCTGTGCCATCCTGAAATCCCAGTGCCTTGAGGGATATGTATGTGAATGAGTTCTGGGTGCTTTGGGGCTGGCATAGACAGAACTCCATCCTCCTGGGTGAAACATCCATGCACATCCACCTGGTGGATATCCCTGGGCTGTTTGAACCTTCTCCTTGTGTTTGTAGCCTCTGTTTGTTGTCCCCTCAGAGTGCTCCCCGGGCTGGTGTGGGGAGCACTCTGTTCGTGTTCTGCTCCCACTGTGCCATCCTGAAATCCCAGTGCCACGAGAGATGTGTGAGTGAGTTCTGGGTGCTTTGGGGCTGGCACAGACAGAACTCTCCTGGGTGAAACATCCATGCCAATCCACCTGGTGGGTTTCCCCGGGCTGTCTGAACCTTCTCCCTGTGTTTGTAGCCTCTGTTTGTTGTCCCCTCAGAGTGCTCCCCGGGCTGGTACGGCCGGGACTGCGCGCGGCGGTGCCGGTGCAGGAACGGGGGACGCTGTGACAGTGCCACGGGGATGTGCCACTGCCCCGCGGGATTCATCGGGGCTGACTGCGCCATCGGTGAGCTCTGCCCCAGCCACGGGGGCTGGCAAAGCAGGGGAGCCTCCTCAGGGGGGGATGAGAGGTGGGAAAGGCAGATCTTGCCTGCAGAAAGGCTGCTGACCCTACAGGGATGAGCAGCAGAACAAGGACTGAGTCCTGGGAAAGGACTGACCCCAAGGACTGGCTCCCTGTGTCCTTTGTCCACTTGTCCAGGCAGTAGTGCCTTGCCCTGTGTCCCAGGGCAGGAGCCTGCAGGTGACAGTTGTGACGGTGTTCACAGGGGTCCAAGGATGAGGGAAGAGACGAGGATCTGACTCCATGTTTCAGAAGGCTTGATTTATTTTTTTATCATATATATTATATTAAAGCTATACTAAAAGAATAGAAGAAAGGATTTCATCAGAAGGCTAGCTAAGAATAGAAAAAGAAAGAATGATAACAAAGGTTTGTGGCTCGTACTCTCTGTCTGAGCCAGCTGGGCTGTGATTGGCCATTAATTAGAAACAAGCACATGAGACCAATCACAGATCCACCTGTTGCATTCCACAGCAGCAGATAACCATTGTATACATTTTGTTCCTGAGACCTCTCAGCTTCTCAGGAGGAAAAATCCTAAGAAAAGGATTTTTCATAAAAGATGTTTGTGACAGACAGTTTGCTGTCTGCCTTGGCCATGGAAATGTTTTTCTGCTCTGTTTATTTTATGATAAAGTGATTTCTCCTGACACACGGTGCTGTATTGCTGTACAGCCATGGCTGGGCAGGGCTTGGAGCAGCCTGGCTTAGTGAGAGGTGTCCCCATGGAAGAGGGTTTGAAAACAGATGATCTTTAGGCTCTCTTCCAACCCAAACCATTCCATGATCCTTCGGCACAGCAGGGCAGGGCTGGAGGCTCCTTCTCATCCCATCACTCAGCTCCAGTGCTGTGCAGAACTTTCCCTGTCCCACCTCCCACCTGCCCAGCCCTGCTTTGGCCTGATTGAGTTTTTCCTCCCTCCAGGATGCCCTGCTGGCCGCTACGGCCAGGACTGTGCAGGGCTGTGTCCCTGTGGGGCCGGTGTCCCCTGTCACCCTGTCACTGGAGACTGCGTGTGCCCTCCGGGCAGAGCTGGCCCCACCTGTGAGCAAGGCAAGTGTCGTGCATCAGGGCTGTCAGGCTGGGGAAAGTCCTGGGCAGGAAATGATTTCCTTGCCCTGAGATCTCTGCTCATGCTCCCTGTGCCTGTGGTGGTGTTCGCAGGACGAGGGAAGAGATGAGAATCTTGACTCCATGTTCCAGAAGACTGATTTATGATATAGATTATATGTTATATAATATAAAATATAATATTATACATATAAAATATATATTTTATTTATTTATTTATTTTATATTTATTATATTTAATATTCTGCTTGTTTCATTTGTCATATATTGGTGATTTGTTAATAATGTACAGATGTAATACATATATTACATTTTATAATTTTATGATATATATTATATTAAAAGAAAATATAATATATATTAAAAGAATAGAATAAAGGATTTAATCAGAAGGCTAGCAAAGAATAGAAAGGAATGGAATGATAATAAAATCTTGTGACTGACCAGAGAGTCCAAGACAGCTGGACTGTGATTGACTATTAATTAAAATCAACCACATGAGACCAATCACAGATCCACCTATTGCATTCCACAGCAGCAGATAATTATTAATTATGTTTCCTTTCTGAGGCCTCTCAGCTTCTCAGGGGAAAAAGATCCTAATGAAAGGATTTTTCATAAATCATGTCTGTGACACTGTGCCCACTGCTGCTCCTCTGGCCCTGCAGGTTGTGAGAAGAGCCGCTACGGGCCGGGCTGCCAGCAGCGCTGCTCCTGCCGCAACGGGGGGCTCTGCCACCCCACCGATGGCTCCTGCTCCTGTGCCCCGGGGTGGACGGGAAAATCCTGTGAATCAGGTAACCCTGGCCCCAGTCCTGTAAGTTCCACAATCAGATCCTGTCTAATTGTGGAGCTCACATCCCAGGTCCACTTTGTGTCATCCCACCTGTGGCAGCCCTCTGAAGCTCAGTTGTGGGGATGCTGAGCAGCTCTGCCTCTCCCTCTGCCCACAGAATGCCCTCCAGGAAGCTTCGGTGCCGCCTGCCAGCTGCGCTGCCCCTGCCTGCACAACGGCACCTGCCACCCGGCCACGGGCACCTGCCGCTGTCCCCAGGGCCACTACGGGCCCCTCTGCGAGCACAGTGAGTGTTGGGTGCTGGGTACTGAGCAAACCCCGTGGGGCTGAACGCGGGGCTTGGAGCGCCGGGAACAGTTTGGGCACAATTTGGGCACAATTTGGGCACAATTCAGGCATGAGTCAGGTACAAGTCGGGCACAATTTGGGCACTAGTCAGGAACAAGTCAGGCACAAGTCAGGTGCACGTCAGGCACAGGCCAGGCACAAGTTGGGCCCAAGTCAGGCACAATTTGGGCACAAGTTGGGCACAATTTGGGCACAAGTCGGGCACAATCTGGGCACAAGCTGGGCACAAGTCAGGCACAATTTGGACACAATTCAGGCACGAGTCCGGTACGAGTCGGGCACAATTCAGGCACAAGTTTGGCACAAGTCAGGTGCAAGTCAGGCACAATTTGGGCACAATTTGAGCACAAGTTGGGCACAAGTCGGGTACAAGTCGGGCACAAGTCAGGCACAATCTGGGCATAAGTCAGGCACAAGCCAAGCACAATTTGGGCACAATTTGAGCACAATTCAGGCACAATTCAGGTACAATTTGGGTTCTGTGCTCCTCCCTTCTGGGCTGTCCGAGGCTCTGCTGCAGATTTCCACTCACCCCCTCTCTAACGAGCTTCTCCCGTCCCAGGCTGTCCCCCAGGGTTCCACGGAGAGGGCTGCCAGCAGCGCTGTGACTGCGAGCACGGCGCAGCATGTGACCCCGTCACCGGGCGCTGCCGCTGTCCCCCGGGGCTGCAGGGCGAGCGCTGCCACACAGGTACCTCCATCCTCCTCCTTCCTCACCCTTCCCGAGGGCATCCCAAGGGCCAGACACACAGGGCAGGGGCTGGATTCTGTGGGTCTATTCTGGTATTCTGTGTCTCACACAGGCTGCAAGGAAGGGACGTACGGAGAGGGGTGCCAGCACCTCTGTGACTGCCCCAGCGATGTCCCCTGTGACCCGGTGAGCGGGCGCTGCCTGTGCCCCCCGGGCAGAACCGGCCCCACCTGTGCTGCAGGTGAGCTGAGCCCTGGCTGGGCAGGGGAGGAAGGGGCTGTGTGATGGGGGTTTGCTCCCAGTGAGCTGGGAGAGGCATTTTTCTGGTGTGTGTCACCTCACAGGGTGAGAGGGACAGTGGCGTATTGTATTTGGGGGGTTCCCAGATGAAGGGAGGAGTGATGAATCTGACTCCATGTTCTCAGAAATTTTTTTTATTATTTTATGATATTATATATTTTATTTTATTTTTCTTTTTCTATTTTATTTTTCTATTTTAATTATTTTATGTTTATTTTATTGTAATCCATTATTTTATATTATATTTTTATTATATTTTTAATGTATAAATTTTAAATCTTTAATTTTAATTTGTTATTTTTAAAATTTTATTTTCATTTTAAAAAATATAATACAATATAATATAATATAATACAATATAATATAATATAATACAATATAATATAATATAATATAATATAATATAATATAATATAATATAATATAATATAATATAATATAATATAATATTATATTATATTATATTATATATATATATATATAATATAAATTACATTGCATTACATTACATTACATTACATTACATTATATTATACAGAAAGGATACTTACAGAAGGCTAAAAAGATAATAATGAAAATTCGTGACTCCTTCCAGAGCCCTGACATAGCTTGGCTCTGATTGGTCATTAAGTTGAAACAATTCACATGAAACCAATGAAACAACCACCTGTTGGATAAACAATCTCCAAACCCCCATTCTAAAACCCTCAAAAATCTGTTTTTTCACCCTGTGACAAACTAACTATTATTCTACTTAGACTTTCGTGGCTTGTAATTCTTCATATAAGGTTGGTAATTGTTTTTTCCAAGGGCTAAATCAGAGGCACAGGAGTCTTGTGCTCCATGCCAGGGTCTCTGAGCCCCCTGGCAGGTGTTTGGGCAATCCAGGACAGAGGGATGTCCTGAATTCCCGCACACCTGAGCAGCTCCGTTCCCTCTGCAGAGTGCCAGCCCACCCAGTTCGGCCCCGAGTGCAGCCTGGCATGCCAGTGTGCCCCCAGCAGCTCCTACTGCAACGCCAGGAACGGGCAGTGCCAGTGCCTGCACGGCCACACGGGACCCACCTGCCGCGAAGGTGAGGCCATGGAGGGGACAGTGGGGGACAAAACCCGAGGGGAGGCTGTGCCTGGGTTCCATGGTGGGGTTGGGAGCAGTAAATCAGCTCAGTCCAGGCACTGAGGGCAGCACCTGCCTCTTGCCCAGCCCCTCAGCTGCTCTGACCTGTCTGCTGTCACTGCAGCCACCAGGAAGGGTTGTGAAGTCTCAAATTGAAGGTGTTTAGCAGTCTGGCCATAAATGTGCCCCTGGACCAGCCAGGGCACAGATCCCACTCTGAGCATGAGCTGGGGTGTTGATTCCATGCACCAACCACAGTGAAACCTCACCCCCTCCTCACCCCTGCCCAAACCTGTGGGCTCAGAGTGGCCCCTGTGGGTGCTGGGTGTGGGGCAGGAGGGTCTGACCCAAACCCACAGACTGGGACCGGTGCTCTATGTGGGGAGGGGAATGGGGAGGGAATGTTACCCCAGGCCTGGCAGCATTGCAGAGGGTCAGCCCTGCAGCAGGGCTGCCCACAGCAAGGGCTGCCCTGTCCTGGACCTGTCCTGTCTTGTTTTGCAGCCATGCAGTCCCTGCCACCCACCAGGCCACCACCACCGGCCCTGGAGGGGCTCCAGCCAGCAGAGGAGTAGGTCCTGCTCTGGCAGCACTGCCTTGGTTTCACCAAGCAGCCACCTGAAGAAGCCAATGACCTGTAATGAACTCATTTTTGAGCCACACGAGCAGCCCTCATCTCCTGGCAGCCCCAGCTGCTGCTTTTGGGGTGTCAGAGTGAGGCTGAAGCTCCCAGTATAACCAGTTCATTGTGCCAGCGCGGGCTGGCCCTGAGGACACGTGTGCCCTGCCCATGGCCAGAGACCAGTGACCAGGGCAGGAGGGATCAATTCTGCTCAGGGGACAGTGGACTTTGACAGCTTGTGACACATTGCTGGCCAGCCTTCAACTTCTGGGTGCTGGGCTTGGGGAGGGGGCTGAAATCGTGGTCCAAATCAGGTATTTATGCATCAATATTTATGGGAAGCTGCTCCACAGTGTTGTCAGGACTGACGGTCAGCTCTCCTGAGACTGGGCCTCCTGTGGATGCATCACCTCAGTTGAATTTTTTTTTAATTTGATTTTTCCATGGTGTTTTACTGTAAGTGACAATTTGCCAGGGAAAAACATGCAGGGCTCCAGAACTGGTGCCTGCTGACAGAACAGGCTGTGCTGGACAAGCTTGTCGGGGCCTGGAGCCTGTTCTTCATGCCAGGAGTTTGCCAGCCCATGGCCCAGGAGTTTGCCAGCTCATGGTGCTGCCCGTGTCACTTACTCCAAGAAGAAGGAAGCCTAAATCGAGTGTGGAAGTCAGAGATTCTGCATGGAATGGAGACAAAGAGCTGGCTCATTTGGTCAAGGCAAATCCCAGCCCTGAATGCTGAGTTATTTTGCCATGCCAGTTACAGTCAGGAGTTGGGCACGTGCAGCAGTGGGGAATGTCACCAGTCCAGTGTCACCACATCACCCTGGCCAGGGCCCAGGGCCCCCTTTGTCTGTTTGCACAAAGCTCCTGGGCAGGGGAAGCCACTGCCAGAAGAACCCCAGCTCTGCAGAGAAGAGGGACAGCCCCATCCCATCCCATCCCATCCCATCCCGTTATCCCGTCCCGTCCCATCCCATCCCATCTCATCCCATCCCATCCCATGCCATCCCATCCCCACAGGCTGCAGCACAGCCCTGCCCAGGCACTTGGCCTTTAAATTATTCCCACAGGGGCCAACCTGAAAATAATAAAAGAATTCTTTCTTCTCCTGATGGAATTTATTTTAATCTGTATAGAACTTGTCATTTTGGGCTAATTCCTTATTTTATTTCTTCCTTAACAGTATTTGTTTTACATTAGCTGTCATTCTTGTGAAGAAATGTTAATATGAGTGTGTAGTGAAGGACCAAAATGGTGCTGGTGAGGTTGGGTGTGGGATGAGCAGGGAGCAGGAAGATTTTGTCCATGTGCCAAATGAGCCCATCAGTGCTGCCAGTGGTGCTGCTCATGCCCAGACAATCATCCCTCAGCTCCCCTTTGCCTTGGAGCTCCTGGGCCATCACAGGAAGGTTCCAGTGACTGGGAGGAGGAGGAGGAGGAGGCCGGTGGAGATGCTGGTGCTGCTCCAGGAGAACATGGGAACAGCCTTAAACATGGGGATGGATCCATCCTGTCCCATTCCAGCTGCAGCTCCAGGATTCCTGGCAGCTGCTCAGAGCAAACCTTGTAGCTGCATTTTTATATAATGTTCTTTTCCTGTTCATATTTTCTTAATCCATTTTGTTTGCTTCCTCTTTTCTTGTACTGTCTCCCTTTTTGGTTCTTCTCTAATTTAGCACTGATGAAAATGTTACTTTCTCCACAGTTAAAAGAAATAAACAGAAAGCCTGGCTGAGTTTCTACTTATCTTGTCTGTCTCACTCAAATGCACCTGACAGCTGCTCCAGGTGACAGAAGAGTGTTTCATGAGGTGTAGATATTGTGTCAGAACATGCAATGCCACCAGCAGAATGAAGCTTCATTTTAGGGCTCATGGTTGGAGCTCTCATGCTCAGGGACACTCACCACTAACAGAGAACACGTGGTCCATTGGTATCCAAGAATTTATTGTTAATTTACAGTTGAACAGCTTGATCAAACAGTGAATGTGAAGTTTGGCACCCCAAAATTGTAGCAGCCATGTCCCCTGCACGGGGTGTGAGGGGCTGAGCCCCCTCCCCAGCTGGGAGGAGGGAAAGGCAGGTGGGAGCTGCAGCACTGCTCCTCATCCTCTGCCTGGAGCACATCATCCCAGAGCTGACTCCATGGGAACAACTCTGGCATCAAGTATTTCATCAAGTGACCCAAAGGTGTCTGGCATCACCTCACCTGTGCAGGGCACAGCTCTGCCCAAAGGGCCGAAGAATTATCATGGGGGGAGAGACAGAAAAAAGAGAAACAGGAGCAAAAACTGGGCTGAGCAATGAGCCAAGCACGTGGACTTAAGCTCCAAACAAAGCCTGACTGGGGTGTGCTCTCCCCACAGCAGGTGTGCAGCAGGTGCTGCAGGGATGGAGATGGTGGCACAGGCACTTCAGGGCCCAGAACAGCTCCAGCTTGGACATGGTGGCACGGGCACCTCAGAGACTTCAGAGCCCAGAACAGCTCCAGCCTGGACATGGTGGCACGGGCACCTCAGAGCCCAGAACAGCTCCAGGTTTGCCATGGTGGCACGGGCACCTCAGAGCCCAGAACAGCTCCAGCTTCCCAACCTGAGCCAAGCCCTTGGCTGCTCCCAGAGCCTGTTCCAGGTCACCAGTGCCAGCGCTGCCAGGAGTGCCCGGTGCCAGCTCTCACAGCGGAGCTGTTGTGTCACAGCTGCCACACAAACCCATCCTGGCTGATGAGATCTGACACCAGCACAGTTCAAGAAGAAAGGCTCTGCTGTGCCTCCTCTCCGTGGGCTCAGTCTGCAGAGGTCTGGGGCTCCCTGAGGCAGAGGAGGGTCCCTCTGGGCTGTCCCTACACGTTGGTCTCGATGCGCAGCCGCTCCATGCGCCGCACGTTGCCCTCGGCGGCCACGCGGCTGGTGATGGGCCTGGCACAGGATTGGGGGAACCAGCCCCGCTCCCCGTCCCGCAAACGCTCCCCCCAGCACCAGCCTAGGAGAGAACAGAGAGGGTAACAGGGCCAGGAAGAGCTGCAGGTCCTGGGGGAACCAACCCCACTCCTAATCCCACAGCTGATCCCCCCAGCACCAGCCTAGGAGAGAACAGAGCTCTGACAGGGCCAGGAAGGACTGTGGATCCTGGGGGAATCAGCCCCGCTCCCCTCAGCACCAGCCTAGGGGAGAACAGAGCAGCTGACAGGGCCAGGAAGGGCTACAGATCCTTGGCAGTGGCACCTCCCTCAGCCCCCCAGGAGCCACTGTCACCTGCTGGGACACAGCACCAGCCAGTGCCACAGCTTCCTGGAAGCTTCTGCAGTTGCTAAAACCCAGTCCCCAGGGATCACTGACCCCCTGCCCCGGCTGTGCTGAGGTCAGAGCCTGCCCCACACCCAGCCCCACGCCCCCTGGCACTCACCATCCTCTTCCCCCAGCACCAGGACAACATCTGCCTGCTGCAGGGACAGCTCATCCGCCTCCTTGGCCAGGTAGGCACGGGTGATCTCCACTTGGCTCAGGTCTGCAGGACAGGGGACAGCAGGGACAGTGAGCAGGGGCCATGACCCCCCACCCAGTGCTCCACAGCACAGCATGCTCCATTCCCTCCTGTCCCTGCCCCTTATCCCTCCAAGCTTGTCAAACCTCCTCTAAAAACAGCTGAAGGCATTCCTGGAATTCCACTGTGCCTCCCAGGAAATGCATTTAAGGTCAATTGTGACTGATAACTTCATGGGAGGCAACTCCTAAGGAGCAAGGCGTGGTGTCACATCTTTTATGGAAAGACATCTTTTATGGAAAATCCTTTCATTAGGATTTTTTCTCTTGAGAAGCTGAGAGGCTTCAGAAACAAAATGTAAACAATGGTTATCTGCTGCTGTGAATGCAACAGGTGGATCTGTGATTGGTCTCATGTAGTTGTTTCTAATTAATGGCCAATCACAGTGAGCTGGCTCTGACTCTCTGTCCAAGACACAAGCCTTTGTTATCATTCTTTCCTATTCTATTCTTAGCCAGCCTTCTGATGAAATCCTTTCTTCCATTCTTTTAGTATAGTTTTAATGTAATATATATCATAAAATAATAAATCAGCCTTCTGACACATGGAGTCAGATCCTCGTCTCTTCCCTCATCCTCGGACCCCTGTGAACACTGTCACAGTGTGGGGGTTTCCTCTCCACTCCAGGAATGAAGGAGAACCAGGCAGAAACCTGGGCCTGCAAATGCTCTGGTGTGCCAGGGAATCCCAGCACAGCCAGGCTGCCCTTGGGCACACGGTACCTCCTTTGGGTATTTGGTCAGGCTGCTCCTTCTCCCTGTGCATCAGAGCTGCAATCCACCTGGCCCGGTCACTCCTGCCACAGGGAAACACAAAGAGAGCCTTAGGACAGCATCCCTGTGGATTTTAGCTCCTTAAGCACAGCATCATGTGGCCAGCAGCAGCTGGGACATCCCCAGCAGGATAAATGCTTTCCAGGGGAGTCACACTGATCAGATTATTCAATGTCAGGACACTTCCCAAGTGGCACACACGGCCTGGCTGCTTTGCTTCACTTGGACAGGGGAAGCTGATATGGGAATTATATGGGAAATATAGGAGAGAGGAAGGAACAGAGCCTGGGAGAAGGCTGTGCACATCTCAATTTCTAGGAGGAGGAGCGTGGGGGTAAAGGGAGATCTGCAGAAGCCTGTAGCCATATTTTCTGAAAAATCCTTTCCTTAGGATTTTTCCTCCTGAGAAGCTGAGATGCTTCAGGAACAAAATGTAAACAATAATTATCTGCTGCTGTGGAATGCAACAGGTGCATCTGTGATTGGTCTCATGTGGTTGTTTCCAATTAATGGCCAATCACAGTCAGCCTTTGTTATCATTCCTTCTTTTTCTATTCTTAGCTAGCCTTCTGATGAAATCCTATCTTCTGTTCTTTTAGTATAGTTTTAATATAATACATATGATAAAATAATAAATCAAGCCTTCTGAAACACGGAGTCAGCTCCTCGTCTCTTCCCTCATCCTCGGACCCCTGTGAACACTGTCACAGAAGCCTCAGAGGATTCCCAGCTCATCCCAAGGGCCAGAGCACAATCCCAGTGTGGGATTCCCAGTTCATCCCAAAAGCCAGAGCACAATCCCAGCATGGCACTCACAGGGTCTCTGCTGACAGCACCACCTCCTCCCGCCGTCCCTCGCTGTCCTTCTCCAGCACCACTCGGAGCAGGTGCCCACCAGCCTTGCCAGGAGGAGGGGAGGGTGGCTCTGAGCTCTCCACCTTCTCCACGGTGACCTGGTCCAGCGTGGCGTAGTTCATGACCGTGTAGCTCTCCTCACTGTGGCACAAACAGGAGCAGTGACCCAGCTGTGGGGTCTGGGCCATTTCCCAGCTCCCAGCAGGGCACAGGAGGCTCAGCAGCATTGCCAGAGCAGCCTGGAGCTGATGCTCAGGGTGGGAAATGGCTCTGGGGATTTGCTAGCCACCCACCCACTGAGGCAAAGCCGCTGGTGGGACACTTCTAGCTGACAAGGTGGAAACAGGGAAATCTCACAGATTTCTCTGCTGTTGCGTTGTGATTTCAGGGTTTACCTCAGAACCTCGGGTCCCTCCCCTGATAATTCCCTGCCAGGTGTGTCAGTCACCTCTCCTTTCCCCTCCCAGCCCTGTCTGTCAATCATGGAATTCCGGAGTGATTGGCAGATCCAAAGGATGCCCTCTACCCCTGGGGGGCACTGGGCCATCCAGGTGTCCTTTGTCCCTTTGTCCCTCCCCTCCTGTCCCTGCTTGGTGGCTCCCTACCCCTTCCCTGCCCCTCTCCCCGGGGTTAAAGGAGCAGCAACCACGGGCTCAGGGAGTTCTGCTGGAGCTGGTGCTGCATTCAGAGGCCTGTGGGCCAGAATAAAGCTCTGCATCCAAACCCTCCATCAGAACCGACTCCTTTCCTTCACCATTGCCTTAAAGCTTCTCTGGCAGAGGGAAACCTGAGGAGCAGCCCCTGTTATGGGGGGAAGCTCCATCCCAGCACCACCAGAGCTCCTGCAAGCCTGGACTTGTTTCCATGTGCCAACTGCAGCACCCAGCCAGCCAAAAGTGTCTGTGGGGTGAAACACCACAGTGCCGCTACCAAGGGCCAGACAAGCTCAGGCACATCCACTCCGGCTATACTGGTAATTATTCCAATATTCTGCTGGGGAAATTGGAGTTTAATCCCCCTAGCTGTTCTTCAGGGAAAGGCCGGGCCCTCACCTCTTCTTCTTGGTGATGATGAGGACGTCGTTGAAGAGGAAGAGGTGGCAGAGGCGGCCGGCGCCGCGGCGGAAGATTCCAGCCTCCTCCGAGAGCAGCAGGTGCAGCTCCCCTCGCTTCAGCAGCCACCGGGACACCGAGATCAGTGGGAAAGGCTGGAACAGCACCAGAAAAGACTCAGGCACTGCCCTGCTCACGAGCAGCAGGCAAAATCAAGGCAGGGAGTGAGCCTGCAGTAGCCCTGGGGTCAGTTGGGATGGACACACTGCATGCGTTTTGTCACAGACATGTTTTACGAAAAATCTTTTCCTTAAGGTTTTTTTCTTCTGAGAAGCTGAGATGCCTCAAGAACAAAATGTAAACAATAATTATCTGCTGCTGTGGAATGCAACAGGTGGATCTGTGATTAGTCTCATGTGGTTGTTTCTAATTAATGGCCAATCACAGTCAGCTGGCTCAGACTCTCTGTTATCATTCCTTCTTTTTCTATTCTTAGCTAACCTTCTGATGAAATCCTTTCTTCTATTCTTTCAGTATAGTTTTAATATAATATATATCATAAAATAATAAATCAAGGCTTCTGGAACATGGAGTCAGATCCTCGTCTCTTCCCTCAACCTAAGACCCCTGTGAACACTGTCACAACATTTAAGGGTCTTTTAGACAGGATTTTCCAGGGGGCTGTGCACCCCATTCCAGCACACCAGAGATGCAGCCTCTGGACCCCAACACTGTCATGGCTTTACTACACTTTTTAGAAACTGCCTGCATCCAACAGTCACAGAATCCCAGAATGATGAAGTTGGAAGAGACCTCTAAGATCATCAAGTCCAACACCTAGACTCTAGCACCAAGTGCCATGTCCAGTCTTTTTTTAAACACATCCAGCGATGGTGATACTACCACCTCCCTGGGAAGAGCATTCCAGTACTTTATTGTTCTTTTGGTGAAAAATTTTTTCCTAATATCCAACCTATACCTTCCTGATGTTGCTTGAGACTGTGTCCTCTGGTTCTGTCAGTGCTGCCTGGTGGAAGACCACTCCAGACTTCCCAGAAGGATTCCCATCATAGGTCTGACCTGTCTAAACAGCCCCAGAAGACTTCCCACCACCACTTCCACAAGGCCTCACCTTCTTCTTCCCAAATTCCAGCTGTTTCTGCAAGGTGTACATCTGCTCTGTCCTCTCCATAGCCCGAGCTCCCTCATTGCAGCTCTTGACCAGCTGGGAAGAGAAAAACATCCCAAGGGAAGTGGAAAAGGATCAGACACTGAGTCCATCCATCTCCCTCACCGACCCCAGCATTAGGGACTGTCCTGCTGCCCTGAGCAGGAGAAACAGACAGACAATCCCTGGCACAGGTTTCATGCCAGGTTGGGAAAAGGTAGTGGGATGCTGTCCTGCAGAGAGGGCACATGGGCTCTGCCTGGAGAAGGACTCAAGTGAACCTGCACCGGAACTGAGGAGCAACAGGAGGAGGAAGAATTCATCATCTGAGAAGAGCTTAAGGCAGGAGGATGAACAATCACACAGAGGGGAGGATTCTGCTCGGATGTGAGAGCAGGACAGACTGGGAGCAGCAGGAATGTGCTGCCAAGAGCTGCTCCTCAGGGGGATGAAAGGAAGAGTCACCACTGGCATGGTGGAAAAAACAGGGAGATAAGATCCAGGAGCACAGACAGGGCACAGCTTATGACTACTGCCCTCCACACTTCCCTCTCTGCTTCATTCATTGCCGAAATCCCCAAAAACCACGGTGAGAGCTGCTTCAGGAAGGACAAAGATGGGCCAAAGAGGAAAGAACAGAGAACAAGAAAAAGGAACAAACCAAGATCAGGTGACAAAGTTGAGAAGGGAAAAGGTGCGTTCATCCAGCAGCTGTTTGGAGCAGGGGAGCCTCGAGTGAACTGATGCTGGGAGGGAAATGAGGCCAGAATGGCAGCTTTGGATCAGTGCTGCAGAGGGCTGAGCTGGCAGGAGGAGAGGTGGAGGGCTGGCAGCTGGGCCTCACCTTGCTGATGGCCTTCACAGCGCGGGTGGCAGCTCCGTACGCTGCGGTGCGCGCGTTTGTTTTTTGCTGCACGGTCTGGAATTCCAAGATAAGAAGCTTTAGTGACACTGCACCCCAGAGAAGAGAGCATCAGCTGCTCCCCCAGGATTTCAGGATGTCACACATTGATTGAGCTGTCCCCAGTGGTCACAGGAAGGTTTAACAGTGCTGGGAGATGGGAATCTGGGGGTTTCATGTCTGGTATGTGCCTGGCCACCCCCTGGCCCTCAGCCCTGCAACCCCCACAGACTGGGAGCAGTCACTGGAAACCCCACATCCAGCAGCTTGGCCATTTAGAGCAGATTTCCATGAAGAATGCAAGACTTGCTTTCCATTCCTGGGCTGCCTGACCAGGACACTTGTGCCACTCCACCCTGGGACCCAGGTATGGCACAGAAGAAGCTCAGGTGGCTCAGATGGGTGGCACCAAGACATTAAGTGTCTTTCACAGAGCTTTAAGCTGCACACCTGACACCCTCCAGAGAAGCAGATTGCTCTGGATATAAATCACAGAATATGCTGAGCTGGGAGGGACCCATTAAGATCAACTCCTGGCCCTGCACAGGACACCCCAAGAATCCCACCATGTGCCTGAGAGTTATCCAAATGCTTCTCCTGAATACAGGAGCACCCAGGGCCCAGCTCCAGAGGGCTGGAAGTCCAAGCAGAGGCTGTCCCAGGCTCAGCAAACAAAGGGAATAGCAGAGTCACCTCTTCAGAGGTGCCAAGCAGTGCCACTGTGTGACTACTTACATCTAAGAGCAAAGGAAGCCGTGTTACCCTCTGCATGGGCAGAATGAGAAATGAGATCATTGGCAGGCCTCCACACTCTGGCTTCCTTTCAATTTGTTTCAGGGTCTCTTTAAATAAGGGGTTTGTGGTTCTGGAACAGGATAAGAAAGCTCCATTAACTCTGTTCTTCAGTTGTCAGGATTTTCCAGCAGCTCTCCACACACTGGAAATGCAGAGCAGTGATGGCACTGCCTGGGGTGCTCTGCCAGGCTTGGAGTGCCCAGCTGGGCAGAAACAGGACTGATCTCACAGCAGGTGGTGCAAAAGCACCCAGAGAGAGATGGTGAGCCCACCAAAAGGTGGGAAAAGCCACAGATGTACCAATAACAGACTCAGACTTGGCCTGGAGATGAACAAGTCCCTGTGTGCTATGGATCTCTGCAGTCCCTGGAGCCCAGAGCCCTTTGAGGCAGCTCCTTGGCCAGCCCAAGCCCTGAACTCACAGCAGCTTATCCAGCGTCCTCTGCTGATAGACCTCATTGGAGCAGTAGCTGATGTAGGGGTTGAAGTGTTTCGAGGCGTGTTCCTCCACGATGTCGCTGATGTCGGGGATCAGGAGGTGCTCCTGGTGCCGCTTCTCCAGGTCCTCAAAGAAGCTGAGGAGAGAATTTGAACAGGCTCACATGACTCACTGGACAAACTGAATGTTCCCACTGCTGCTTTTCCCCAGTTTTCCCAGAGGAGCTGGGGCCTGGATCCTTTCTGGCAGGGCAGCTCCAGCAGCTGAGACATCCACGCCTTCCCCAGAGGCACACGCTTCCTCCATTCCTGCATGGGATCCCTCCTCCACCTCAGCCCTCCATGAGGTTTTACTTTCTGCCCCATCAGGAAGCCACAAGCCCTCAACACCCCCACAGCCATTCCCAGGGCTGCTGCATCCTCCTCCTGCTGCCTTCCCACACGGACACAGCTCCCAAGGTACTTCCTCCCCACCTCCCAGTGAGTCCCTTCAACAATCCAAGGGATGGTTGGTTTAGCACTACCAATGAAAAGCTCAGGGTCCCCTCCCAGGCTCCACTTGCCTCTTGCTGACTGTCAGGATGTCCCCAATGTTGGAGAAGAGGTGGTGGTGCTCTGTCTGAGTCATGGTCTCCTTCAGCTCCTCTGACCTCATGAAGTGGCTCACCAGGATGTTCAGGCTGTGCATGTAGGAGTACTCAGAAGTGATGATCTCAAACATTGCCTGGAGAAAGCAGGGAAGATGCAACAGCGGAAAAAGCCAGGAATTAATTGTTAAATCTTATTTCTACTCTCTGGCACAGAGCCACTGGAAATTACTTGGTTCTCTGTGTCACCTCATGCATGGCCTGGCCAATACCAACAATCCCAGTGTGTTTTAGGACACTCAGTCGTTAAAAAGCCACAGCATGAGGATGTTTTCCCTTCCCATCAGCAACCAATGGAGCTGCCTGTTAGTGCAGGTGAGCCCTCCCAGCACTGCCCAGCCCTGGAGCAGCTGGAAGCAGCTGCACCATGAGCTGAGCCCAGCCCAGCTCCACCTGGAGCTGACCCTGCCAGAGCCACATGTGTCCCACAGCCTTTGTGCCCTGCTGTGCTCCCTGGCACAGCCCAGGGCTCTCTCACCTCCTGCCTCTTGCGCTCCTCGGGGGAGATCCTCTGCAGGATGCCCGACTCCAGGACCTGGGGATGAGCAGAACCACGGTGCTTGCACGCCCTCTAGTGCAGTCTGGGGCTGTGTCAGCCACCCCACGGCCCATCCCACCAGCACACAGCAAGGGAACACATCCCAAACGGTGAGACACCATCACACACTGTGACACACCACCACAAACCATCATACACCATCAGAAACCATCCCAAACCATCACACACTGTGACACACCAGCACACAGCAAAGGAACCCATCCCAAACCATGAGAAACCATCACACTCTGTGACACACCAGCACACCCCATCAGAACCCATCCCAAACCATCAGAAACCATCACAAATCATTACACACTATCACACACCAGCACACACCATCACAAACCATCAGAAACCATTATGCACTATCACACACCAGCACACACCATCATAAACCATCCCAAACCATCACACACTGCAGCACACCAGCATACTCCAAAGGAACCCATCACAAACCATTAAAAACCATTACAAAACCATCACAAATCATCAGAAACCATCACAACCCATCAGAAACCATTACACACTGCAAAACACCGCCACACACCAAAGGAACACATCACAAACCATTACAAACCATCAGAAACCATCACATATCATCACACACCATCACCACTCACTCCTCCATCATCCAGCCCCCACCAGCTGCTGCCACTCCCTGGATGAAGATTACACTCCCTGGAGTGGAGATTACACTCCCTGGAGTGGAGATTACACTCCCTGGAGTGGAGATCACACTCCCTGGAGTGAAGATTACTCTCCCCAAAGTCCACAGGGAAAGCCCAGCAAGGAGCACCTGCCTTCCCTCAGCGGTGGGTGAAGCCCAATTACAGCAGCACCAACAGCCCTGGGCAGACCCTGCGTGTCCCAGCCAGCCCAGTGCAAGCACTAATGATGAGGAATTATCCCCCCAGAGCTCTGAGAGCCCCCAGGCTGCTGCCCCTACCTCTGGGAGCTGGCTCCAGGTGACCTGGGCCGGGCGGTAGCTCTGCACCACGATGGCAGCACCCAGAGGGGACGGCTCCTCCGGCAGGGCCTCCTCCAGCAAGTCCTCGTCTGACTCATGGCTGACAGAGTTCAGGCCTCTCTCACGGATCTCCTGGTACAGCTGGGGCTCTGCAGAGGACAAGACACGGGGTCAGGACAGCACTGGAGCCTCTCCCAGCTCATGGCTTCCCTTCCCAGCACGGCTGCCTTGCCCTGTTGGCCACGAGCCACGAGTTCCGGGCCAGAAACTTCCCTGATGAGGCTGGACTTTGCACTGCACTGATTACCCAGCAGCTGCTGCTCCCAGCAGCCTCCCACAGCTCTCCCATTTTCCCTGGGAGCCACGGCAGTGTTATCAGCCCCAGGAGTGGCAAAGCAGGGCAGCAATGCTGCTGTTGCTTCAGGGAAACAGAGACAAGAGCCATGGGCAGGGAGCAGCACTGCCCATGGGGAAAGTGGGGAAAGCCTTGCAGGGATTTGCTTGGTTGAGGAACAGGGGACAGGAGCACTCACGGTCTTTGAAGGAGCCACCACGCTTCTGCACCCGCTTCCGCCCGAGGGTTTTCTGCAAGGGCAAGAGGAGAGCCTGCTGTGGTTACCACACTTCTGAGGCACTGGGAAAACTCCTTCAGGAAAAGGGGGAGTTACCTGCGCCAGCTGGCCCACACCACCCTGTTGTTTCAGCCTGGCTTTGTGTGGGCTCTGTTTGCCTTACCCAAGTGACTCAGCTTCCACCGCCCATATAACCAGGGTCACGCTCAGAACCATTCTGTACTTGCACTGCTGCTGTCAAATCTCTCTCACACCTGGACTTTGCCTGCTCTGGAGTCTCCCTTTCCCCAGACGTGCTTCACCCATGTTTGTGTACAACTGGAGCCGCTCTCCCGGCCAGCCCCACCCTGCAAACATCCAGCTCCACTCCCCACCAAAACCATGTCAGCTATTCCCGGCCTCTCCAGGGACCTGCAGCATCTGCTGGTGACACGGAGCTTCCCAAGGCACCAGGCACCACACCAGGCTCAGAACTGACTGGAGCTGAGGGCTCTGCAGCTCCTCTGTCACCACCAGGAAAGCAGGACCCCATCCCTACTCACTCCTGCATCATCCCCTGCAGCTGCTGCCACTCCGTGAAGTGAAGATTGCACTCCCTGGATGAAGATTACTCTCCCCAAAGTCCACAGGGAAAGCCCAGCAAGGAGCACCTGCCTTCCCTCAGCTGTGGGTGAAGCCCAATTACAGCAGCACCACCTGCACCAACAGCCCTGGGCAGACCCTGCGTGTCCCAGCCAGCCCACTACAAGCCCACTAATGATGAGGAATTATCCCCCCAGAGCTCTCAGGCCCCCCAGACTGCTGCCCCTACCTCTGGGAGCTGGTGACAGAAGGGGTTAAACCCATCTTGCTCCAGCTTCCCAAGGCACCAGTCACCACGCCAGGCTCAGAACTGACTGCAGCTGTGGGCCCTGCAGCTCCTCTGTCACCACCAGGAAAGCAGGACCCCATCCCTGCCCGACAGGGGTGACAGAAGGGGTTAAACCCACCTTGCTCCTGCCAGGGCTGCGGTCAGGCAGGGTGCTGCCATCCTCAGACACGGGTTTCAGTGATGGTGGGGCCTTGGCTGGCTCCATGTCAGCCCCCAGCCCCTTCATGGCCGCGCGGTAGGACATGTTCCTCAGGTTGCGCTTGAGGGCCCCTCCGCCATCATCCTCATCCTCCGCCTGCAGGGCCAGCACGGGGACGGCCGCCCGCTTTGGGTCGGGGCTCAGGGGCTCCCGGCTGGCCCCGAGGCTCTGGGGCCTGGAGGGGCTGTTCTTGGGCTTGGAGGACACGGCCAAGCTCTTGGGGATGAGCTGCTGCGTGCCCACCTTGAGCGCAGCAGGGCTGTGCGTGCTCAGGACGATGCGGCGGGGCTCGGCCGAGGTGGGGGAGCCCAGGGGGGACACTGAGGTGGCACTGGGAGCCGTGGTGGGGCTGAGCTTCCCAGAGGAACATGTCGGGCTGGGCGGTTCTGGCCGCACTGGGTGGCATCGGTACTCCAGGAGCAAGGTCTTGTCATCCACAGAGGTAGCAGAGGAGCCCCGAGACATGGTGGTGGCTGAGGGAGCAGCAAGCTGAGGAGGACAGACAGACAGACAGGTGGCTGAACAACTCCCAGTAAGGCAGCAGGAATTTATGCTGAGCCATAGGAACCTTAGGGCAGTGCAGGACTGAGGCCAGGCCTGTATGGACACACTGGGGATGCTGTCACCACATCGCTCCTTGTGGGGCCACCTGTGTGCCAGGGCTGAGACAGGGGCTCCAGAACGTGGTCAGGAACCAGGAGCAGGCAGGCCATGGGAGCAGCCAGGCCCTGGGAGCAGTGGTTAAACCCAGCCGGGACTGGGAGAAGCCAGGCCATGGAGCAATGGTTAAACCCAGCCAGGCCATAGAGCAGCCAGGCCATGGGAGCAGCCAAGCCATGGGAGCAGCCATGACAAGGAGCAAACAGGCCATGGAGCAGGGTTAAACCCAGCCAGGCCATGGAGCAGCCAGGCCATGGGAGTAGCCAGGACCAGAAGCAGGCAGGCCATGGAGCAGCCAGGCCATGGAGCAGTGGTTAATCCCAGCCAGGCCATGGAGCAGCCAGGCCATGGAGCAGGGTTAAACCCAGCCAGGCCATGGAGCAGCCAGGCCATGGGAGTAGCCAGGACCAGAAGCAGGCAGGCCATGGAGCAGCCAGGCCATGGAGCAGTGGTTAATCCCAGCCAGGCCATGGGAGCAGTGGTTAATCCCAGCCAGGCCATGGAGCAGCCAGACCCTGCCTCAGGCACCGGGCAGGCTCAGACCTGAATCAGACAGGCATGGAGCCTCCCCGAGCCCTGCTGCTGCCACACCTCCGTGGCCCCTCATTCCCCCTTGGGGTGCTGCCAGCCACCACAGCCGGTCTGCACCCTCCTGAATGCCACCTCCCTCAGGCTGTGGATTCCCTGGCTGTGAACCCTGTGCTCCTCCAAGCTCGTACCTGCCCCAAACCACTCTGCTCACAGAAACACCTGCCCCAGTCCCTGGGGCTTCCCAGGTGGGGTTAAGGTCACTCATCCCCTCCTGTGCAACGCACAGAACCATGCACCTACAGAGCAGACAGAGTTCTTTATGCCCTCTGCCTATTACATAACTTCGGGAGAAATTATGTTTAATTGTCCTCAACTGAGGTCCCATTGTGTGCCAGTGCCATCTCCAAGCTGTTCTCTTTCAAAGACCAGGAAACAAACCAAGGCTGGACCGTGCTTTTCCCTGCATGAATGACTGGCAGGAGGACAGCACAGACCCATCAACAACAGCTCGTTTGATAGAGATGCTGCTCATTCCACTGTCCTCGGATGGGGGACACATGCTTTATGTCCAGAGCTCTGCCAAGTGTCCCTCGGATCACATTCCGCTCTTAACCCCATCCTGCCTGAGGACAACGCTCATCCCAAGCCCTGGTGGCAATAAACAAGCTTGAACCCAGAGGGTTTGGGGGCGGCAGCATGCACAGCTCTCGGTGCTGGGATGGAGGGAAGCTCGGGGGCCACACAGGGCATCGACAGCGGTGGCACAAGGGCACCGTAACTCGGTGCAGGGAGCTGGGCTCTAAATGAGCAGCGATACAGCCCTGGGAAGCACCCAAACCCCTCTGCCACGGACCCAACCACCCCTTGGAACCGCTGGGACCCGCGGGGACAGCGGGGACGGAGCCGCGGCAGGACGAGCCCGGCAGGGACAGCACAGCCGGTCCCGCCGTCCCCTCCCCGGAAGGCGCTCGGCAGCCGCTCTCTCGGAACCGCCGCCCGCACGGCTGCCCTGGAGCCCCGGTACCGGTGCCGATGGCGGTGCCGGACCCTTCCCGGGCTCCCCGGTCCCTCCGCAGCGCCCCAGCCCCGACCCCGCCGCGCCCGCACCTACCCGCGCCCCTCGGAGCCAGCGCGGCGGCGGCGGCGGCGGCGGCGGCGAAAGGGATGGGAGGGACCAGGAGGGATGGGAGGGACCGGGGCGGGACCGGGGGAGGTGCTGGTCCGGCCCCCGAGACCGTGCCGGTGTGCCCCGGGGTGTGCCGGTGTTCCGGTACCGGGGGAGGTGCCGGTCCGGCCCCCAGGACCGTGCCGGTGTGCTGGCATGACCCGGGATGTGCCGGGGTTTCGCACGTCCCGGCTCCGAGCAGCGCTCTGCTCCCGGCCCGGGGTCGCCCCGTCTTCCTGGGGGTGAAATATTAGTTAGCGTCTTAATTAATTGGGAGCAGTGTTTTGCTGCTTTTTGATGAGCGTTCATCAGGTGTGTGCGCCCCTGGAATCTCGGCATTGCCCATTCCCTAAAGCCACCTCTGCTTCCTGGGGGTGAAATAATAATTGTCTCTAGGAGCAGTGTTTTGCTGCTTCTTGATGAGAATTCAGGTGTGTGCGCCCCTAGGATCTCGGCATTCTTCATCCCCTAAAGCCACCTCTGCTTCCCGGGGGTGAAAAATTAATTAAGCGTCTCTAGGAGCTTCTTGATGTGTGCTCGTCAGGTGTGTGCGCTCCTGGAATCTCAGCATTCCCCATCCCCTAAAGCCGCCTCTGCAAGGTCGCCGAAGGCGGGAGGATTATTCGGTGTCATTCTTCTGTCACGTTAGCAGGTGACAAACGAGTGTGCCCCGGCTGTCCTCGGGGTCTGGGCGACACACACACGGTATTTCAGCATTCCCTTACTACAGGCATGTCTGATGCTCGCTTTAGTTGGGTCTTCAGCGGTCAAAGGTAACCTCGGGCGATCCCTCCGGATGCACAAAACATCAATTTCTGCTGTTTTTGGACGCTGCAGCTACTGGGAAAGAGGATCTGAGGGTCAGGCTGCTGACAGCTGCCCAGTAAGGCTCAACAGTGCTCTGTGTCTTTACTGGGAACAGACTTTTCCTTGACCTTCTCTTCTGCCCCCCTGTTCTGCTCCTCCCCATCCCCCAAATGAGGCCTTTTCCTCACTTGTTTGTGGTGAATCTCAAGCACTTTGTGCATGACAAAGTCCACTTGTCAGCAATATTCTTTGAAATGCTTCTGTTCTCTCCACTCCGGGGCCTGCCTGACAATCGCCCCATTATCACAGCTTTCTTATCCCATGGATTTTTTATCCTTTCCCTCCGGGGCTAATAAGGAGAAAGGCTCCAGCAAGAGGAGGGCTCCTACTCAAGGGTTCAGCTCGGACTGAAACCCTCCCGATCTCCGGGGAAGGGCCATTATCCCGAATGTGGGACACCATCATTTGATCACCATGAATGACTTTTTGAAGCGAGGCCATTCATCAGTTGTGTAATGGGGTTTTTAAGCTCAAAGACCCGGCTTTCAAGTAATTTCTGCTCCCAGGGTCCCCTGGAGCTGAACCATCTGACCGCTATCACTGGGCAGTTCACTCTCCCTGCGCTCTGGTTGTGAAAGGAAATATGTTTGACATTTTCCATCAGCTCACCGATGCCCCATCCCAACACTTTCACCCACCCTGGAATATCTCACTCCTCTCTGTGCAAGATCCCGTCCCTTCACTGGGATGTGATGCTGCTGCTTCGCACTGGGGAGAACTCGAGTGCTCTGTGAGCTCTGGGCACCTCACAAGAGAGACATTGAGGGGCTGAAACGTTTCCAGAGAAGGGCACAGAGCTGGGCAAGTCCTGTGAGGAGAGGCTGAAGGAGCTGGAAGGGCTCAGCCTGGAGAAAATGAGGTTCAGGGGGGACCTCTGGTTCTGCACAACTCCCTGACAGGAGGACAACAAGAAAGTTATGCCAGGGGAGGTTCAGACTGGATATCAGGAAGAATTTTTTAATGGAAAAGGTGGCCTGGCCTAGGCAGAGGCTGCCCAGGGAGGTTTGGAGTCCCCATCCCTGGATGTGGCACTCAGTGCCCCTTTCTGGGTGACAAGGTGGGGATTTGGCACAGGCTGGACTGGATGGTCTTTGAGAGCTTTTCCAACCTTAATAATTCTGTGATTCCATGATTCTGACCTCAGCAGCAAGTGGGGCGGCCATAATTTAATTTTTGAAGCTCTTTTGAGTATTAAAACTGCACACACACAACATCAGACCCTAGAGGTACCACAGACAGTGACACACCCAATGTCCCATTACTGAGGACATTCTCCATGGTTATTCCATGAAAAGAAGCTCACGGGACCACTGCTTATAAAAGCACACAGGTTTATTGCATATCAATCTCATGTATAAATTCATTGTAGCATTGGAAAGATTACATTTGGTATACATTCCTATTCTACAGCATTAACCTCAAAATCAGCTTTTTCTATTCATTATTTTAAAGGAATTTCTCTACACAAGTACATTTGTCTTTTATCACAAGCATCAAAATGAAATTTGTAAAATTGCCTTTTTTTTTAATTATTTTCTACACTTCATATCTTTTATTTCATTATGCTCCCAACAAAGCGATTCCATATTAATTAATAACTGCCAACACTTTTTCTTTCTTCCTTGGCAGTTCAAGGCTTCGAGCCTTGGACGCAAAATCTAATCACATATACAATAAGTGCATCTACGGAATTTTTTCTTTTTAATAAAAATTTCACAAACAGACACAATAATGACTGCTAAACACAAGTCATGCACAGTTTACTTATAAACATAACAGAAGCAATATACAATCAAGAATGATATGGAACAAGCACCATCCTCTTTCTCAATGTTTTTTAAACATTATATGAAAACCAGACATTTACAATTGATTTTAAAAAAACACTATACAGGTCTAAAGGAAAAAAAAAAATCCAACCTAAATCATATCTGTATTGTAACAATGGGAAAAGGAATGACATAGGATGCACAGATTTATGATTCTTGCAAGCACAATATATATATGTCTTAAATTACATCTTCTGCAGGCTGGAAATGACATCAGGGCAAAACATCTCTTGCTTTGAAGAGAGCAATGAGAATGTAAAATACACTGAGAATTACTTTCAGAATTACTTTGTTCACATGTGAATTGCACATTTGGAAAATCAAAGCTGCCTTTTTTTTCTTTTTCGTTCTTTTTTTTTTAAGTTTTAAATTTTTTTTTAATTTTTTTTTTAAATTTTATTTTTAAATTTCTTCTTCCAAAGTGGTAATAAGAATTAACGACAGAAGAAAGAGGAAAAAAAAGAAACCTCGGAATCATTCAAGAACGTATTTTTAGTCACAGTTTCACTCAACACTACGGAGAAGTTTCATGGCTTTGTGAGAACACTACTGACCACCAGCGAGGAGCAGAGCATTTTGTGCCCTTGTGCTGCCAGCACTGACCCAAGCTATGTCACTCCTGCCCTTGGGGACAGCGCTGTCCCCAAGGGCCAGGATCCCCCCCAAAAAAGGGGCAGGGGGGATCCCTGACCCCCCAGCCCCCCGCCACACACACACACACACACACACACACAGAGTACAGCACGTAAAAACCGAGTGAGAATTCAGCAGATTGGCCTGGCCGGGGGGCATGGGGGGCTCACGATCCAGTGCTTTGATGCTCAGCACCAAACTCGTTCACCTCATTGTGCAAGTGCTTCCAAAGGGCTCCCAAGAGCAGCCACTGAGGGCCTAAGTGCTGATTGGGGAGGGGGAAAAGCTTCCTCTGTCTGTGTGAGGGAGGACAGGAGCCCAGTAGGGTGTTTGTGCCAGAATCAGCTGAGCACACCCTCTGTGTTTGTTCAGCCCCGTTTGGGTTTGGGGTTCTCTACAGTGATGTCCCCGTGGTGCTCAGCATGGCCTGCTGGCCTGGGACACCTTGGAAAGGCACCCAGAGCAGCCTGAGCACCAAAGGGAACATCCCAGGGAAGAAGCCAGCAGCCCAGCAGGAGAACTGGGTGCCTCAATGTGTCCTGCAGGACGTGGCACCTCAGCACATCCCATGGGAGAACCTCAGCTCATCCCACCAGAGAGCTCCCAACCGCAGAGATCACAACCGCCAGCTCTGAGCTGGTGGGAAGCAAGGAATGCACAGACACAAGACCCACATCCTCCTCCCTGGCCAGCTCAGGCAGGAAGGTCCAGCTCTGGCCAAAGCTCTGCCCTTCATGGAGAACCAAAACTTCAGCCCTGCACAGCTCCCAGCCACACCTGACCACTCCAAAAACCCACAGGGCTTCTCCTTCTCCCCTCTGTGCTGTTGCAGCTGTGAAAATACTTTAAATAAATAGATCCTACACAAAGCTCTGGGTTTAAACCACACCCTGGCTACTGGACACACCACAGCCACTTCCCATCCCTGCCACCCTCACCTGCCCTGGATCCCAGCGTGTCCATGGGCTTGGACACCACAGCTCCATGTCTCACCAAAGCTCCCAGAGCTTCCCCAGCACTGGGAAGCCAGCAGAACATCCTGGGCACAAACCTCTCAGGAAGCAGCCTTGAAAAGGTGAGATTCTCTGCTAAAGCAGCAAAATGGAACCTCCACACCTGCAGCAAAAAGGAACCTCCACACCTGCACCTCCACACCTCTACCTTTTGTTGGATTGCACTTGGAATGTGAGCTGCAGCACGTCCCAAGTGCAATCCAACGAAAGGTAGAGGTTAACAGAAGTTCAGTGAGGCTTCCTGTTTCTTTATCTTAATGGGAAAAATTGAAACTTGTAATCAGTGCTAAATTAGAGGAGTTGGGAGATTCTACAACACAAGCTAGAGAAAATGGGGAGAAACTGAATTAGGAAATATGAAAAGAGAAAAAAAAAATCATTATTTAAATCCTATATTTTTAATGTCCTCAATCCCTGGCTGGATAATACCTGGCTGGATAACACCTCCTTGGCCAGGGGCCCTCAGGAGATCCATGGAAAGCCAGGATGAGCCTGGGGAGGGGGACAGTGACAGTGTGAGCTCAGCCAGAGCAAGGACCTGACCAACTGCTTCTGGAGAAATGACACAACCTGCAGCAGGGCTGAGAGAGGGACGGGGAAACCAGAAACACCCCAAATAAATCCCCACAGTAACACTTGCATTCCTTGGTATTGGCCCACATTTTGGTGTCCAGCTCAGTGCCACTCCCTCAGCTGCTCTGTGGAGTGTGATGCTGACCTGCCCTGAGGTTTCTTCAAGGGTGAACAAACCATGGTCAGAGCACACAAACACTCACTGCTGCCCACAGATCCTGTTCCAGCATGGCAGAGAGATGCTCAGACACGTGGTTTGTTCCAAACAAACCAGGAGTCCTGGAGCTGCAGCTGGAATGGGACAGGATGGATCCATCCCCATGTTTAAGGCTGTTCCCATGTTCTCCTGGAGCAGCACCAGCATCTCCACTGGCCTCCTCCTCCTCCTCCTCCCAGTCACTGGAACCTTCCTGTGATGGCCCAGGAGCTCCAAGGCAAAGGGGAGCTGAGGGATGATTGTCTGGGCATGAGCAGCACCACTGGCAGCACTGATGGGCTCGTTTGGCACATGGACAAAATCTTCCTGCTCCCTGCTCATCCCACACCCAACCTCACCAGCACCATTTTGGTCCTTCACTACACACTCATATTAACATGATTTCTTCACAAGAATGACAAAAAACCAAATACTTTTAAGGAAGAAATAAAATAAGAAAGGAATTAGCCCCAAATGACAAGTTCTATACAGATTAAAATAACTTCCATCAGGAGAAGATAGAATTCTTTTATTATTTTCAGTTGGCCCCTGTGGGAATAATTTAAAGGCCAAGTGCCTGGGCAGGGCTGTGCTGCAGCCTGTGGGGATGGGATGGGATGGGATGGGATGGGATGGGAGGGATGGGATGGGATGGGATGGGATGGGATGGGATGGGATGGGAGGGATGGGAGGGATGGGATGGGATAATGGGATGGGATAATGGGATGGGATAATGGGATGGGATGGGATGGGATGGGATGGGATGGGATGGGATGGGATGGGATGGGACAGGGCTGTCCCTCTCCTCCACAGAGCTGGGATTCCCCCAGCAGGGTTGGCTCTCCTACCCAGGAGCTTTGTGCAAATACAAGAAGCAGCTCGGTCACACCGCCTGGTGCTCTCAGAGCCTTGGGCACTTTCACAGGATGTTGTGGAAAACCAAAAAGGGGAGGGTGAATTTTGTTGGGAAAACACACTGGTGCTGCTAATTTACCTTTTGTTCCCTCTGTACCAAAGCCACCCCGGATGCTTTCCTGTGGGGAAAACTCCCCAAAATCAGCCCCACACATGCTCCTGGGTGCAAAGCTGACTTGCAAAGGTGTCACACCCAACTCTGACTCTGCTTTGCTCAGGGAGCTGGTTCTGTTATTTTGGCCTGCTGGAATGAGGCTTCCCACATTACACTGGCTTAGAACCCTCCATCTGCACTTTTCCGTGGCTTTCCTAACCATCCCAAAAAGGAATGTCATCTCCAAATTCCCTGCTCCAACAGCAGATGGAAATTGCAGGGGAGAACAGCACAAAGCCCACAGGATTTGTGGAGTCTGCTATGTATCAGTAGACAAGATGAGGTTTGGTAGTGATTGGAAATTACTCATGAAATCTCTGTGAGAAATTTTAGTCAGAAAGACAGCTGGATTCTTATCTCCATGCTCGGCACCCCTGAGGCTGCTGGAGCATAGAAATGTTCGTCTTTCTACTTAAAATATAGGCCAAGCAGCAGCAGGTGGCACAGAGGGAAAAACCAGGCCCAAACAACGGTGTGAATCAGAGATCTGTGCCGTAGATACCACCAGCACAGGGTGATGTCACCCTGAAACCCTGACACACAAGCAGACGTGTCTGAGCTGCCCTGGCTTTGCCCAGCACACATTTCCTCATGCTCAACCAGCGAAGCCCTTACCCTGTGACCTCTCTGCTCGGGCAAATCCAAGCATTTCCAGGAGCTCCACCAGCCTGGCTGTGTCCCAGGCACTCACAGGAAGGGCAGGGAGCTCTGCCAGCCTTGCTCAGGGCATATCCACGTCTGTGTGACACATCTGTCACCCCAACCCCAGCACTGTTCCAGGCTGGGAGCTGCATGTGGCTCACAATGACTGCAGGCAACGTGGCCTCACCTTGGAGGAGCTTTGCTGGGAGCAAAGGACGGGATGGAGTTTCTGTGGGAGTGCAGAATTCTTTTGGGGGGGGTCAGTTTAGTGGGTTGAATTTGTCTTTCTCTGGCATAACTCCAGTGGCTGTGTCAGAGCTGCACCAGGGACAGGTCACACCTGGCTCTCTTCCCTTGGTGCTTCATTCAGCTGGATGGGGAAGGAAATGCTGCCCTGTGGTTCCAAGCTGTCATTCCTGCTCAGGCTGTGCTGGCTCAGTGACCTCAGTTTGGAAGGCTGGAGGGGGCCAATCTTTGATTGCACTGCTGCAATTTCGTGTCTTGCTCATGCTGTTCCTACAGGCTGTGAAATTCCTGCGGCTGCTTCAGGGTTATCCAATTTGGGAGAGGTTCATTGTGATAAATTAGAAAGGAAAACTCTAGAGAGATAAAAAATGCAGGGCGTGTGGGTCGGATGGGACAGGTTTCCTTCTCAGCCCAAAGTCCAGACGACTCCCTGAGGCCCTCTCATCCATCTTCTGCTCGCTGGGATTTTGCTGGGATGGCTGCAGCACCACCACTGCCTCACCTGGGCTCTGGCCAGTGCCTTGTGGACCTCTCAGAGGTGGTTGATGGGGTTAAAGGTCCCCGACTCTGAAGCTGCTCCTGCCATGTCCAGCCAAGCCCCCAGAGAGCTCTGGGAGGACGTGTGGAGGGGAGCGTTCTCAGACAGGGACAGCATCATTGCATAAGCCTGGGGAGAGAGAGAATGGGGCAAGGGTATGAGTGAGAACAGAGCATGGAGGAACATTGTGTAAAACACAGCACCACCCAACCCTGCCCACCTGGGCCAGCAGCATCCTCTGTGCTGGGCTAAACTCACATCCACGCTCTGGAATGGCACCCACCTCTCAAAAACCCAGATTTGTTATGGTATATAAGGACAGTCAGACCATCATTGCCACTGGTCTGGTTTTCACAGGATTTAACCCATCCTGCACTGCCTGTGCTCAGCCACAAACCTCCACAACCTATCTCTCAAAAAAACCCAGATTTGTCATGGTTTACAGGAGAAAGCATCATTCCCGCTGGTTTTCACAGGAGCAAACCCATCCTGCACTGCCTGTGCTCTGTGACAAAACTCTACATGATTTCAGGCTCTGAAGTAGTTGCTACTGGGGTTTGTTATTAAAAAATCACATCCCCGGAGATCAGTGAGGCTGGGCTGGGGCAGCAGTGCCCTGCATAAGCCTGGGAGACAGAGCGATGCAAGGGCACAGAGGATGGAGGAAAACTGTGTAAAACACAGCTCCATCCAACCCTGCCCACCTGGGCCAGCAGCATCCTCTGTGCTGGGCTCAACTCACATCCATCCATCTCTCAAAAACCCCAGATTTGTCATGGTTTATAGGAGAGACCATCATTCCCACTGGTTTTCACAGGATTTAACCCATCCTGCACGGCCTGTGCTCAGTCACAAACCTCCACAACCCATCTCTCAAAAAACCCAGATTTGTCATGGTTTATAGGAGAAACAATCATTCCCACTGGTTTTCACAGGAGCAAACCCATCCTGCACTGCCTGTGCTCTGTGACAAAGCTCCACACGATTCCAGGCTCTGCTCTCAGGGGAAAGCAGCTGTTAGTGGGGTTTGTTATTAAAAAATCACATCCCCAGAGATCAGTGAGGCTGGGCTGGGCAGCAGTGCCCAGTGGGAAGTGGTGAGCAGCTGCTCATCCTGCCTTGATGCTTGGCATGGCCCCGCTGGTGATGCCAACATGGATATTTAAGGATGTGGAATTCTCATTTTCATGACCAGTGTGCCCAGGGTGGGTTTATCGCTGCAGTGAAACCCTTAAAGGTGTCTGGTGAGAGAAATGCAGCGAGATTTGTTTGTTCTCTTAACAAACTGCTGGTTCTTTATAACCTGGCTGCTCTCCCTCCACCAGGACACAAGAATTGTCTCATACATCTCTCTGTGACCTTTCTCAGCCCACAGGAATGATGTGAGGGCTCAGGCAGATGATAACCTCATATAGAAGAGGGGAAAACCAATGCCATTGTCACCCATGGCCTGAAAAAGAGGAGGACACAGTCCCCACCCTTTCCACCACCCTGCCTCAGGGAAGAAGTACAATTTTTGGGTTTTGTGGACACACACACACTTCTAAAATTGCTTAAAATTAAGCCAAAGGAGTGATGTGCTGTTCAAACTAAGGTTTTATATTACCTGCCAAAAGATGGGTCAAATTATTTAAGTTGCTTGTTGTGATTCAAGTGTAAAACAGAGTCAAAAATCAAAAATACTTTTCCCCCATCCAAGCACAGGCTGTAGCAGGGTGGTACATTGGGAAAAAAACAAGCTGCTCCCAAAGAATTAGTGCATTTGAGATGTTAGTGACAGGACACAGGAAAGAGTCAAGCAAGTGTCTTTTGTTTAAATGGGTGTCACCCCAAAAAACCTCTGAGCTCTCTCTTCCAGCCGCCCCTCCCCAGCCTCACTACTGGCACCCACTGTGAAGGAGGAAAAAACAAGAGATCAACTCTATAAACCCAGACTGGGTATTTTGGCTAATGAAAAAAACAGAAAGCACACACAGACCTGCCCCAAACCTCCAGATTTTTCTCAGAACTCCAAGAATCTCAGTAATTCTGAGATGCCATTCTGATGGTTTTTGGTGAGTCTAAAGTGATCTGGCTCACAGGGTTGGGAAATTTCTTTTCCATTTTCTGGTTTAGTTTTAGAAATCCAGGAGATAAACAAGGATACCCTCTAGACATGCTGGGTTGCAAGTCCTGGATATATTCTTGTCTTTCACACCTGTTTTAATCAAACCCAAGGGCACTTTGTTGCTGTTTCTGCAGACCAAACCTCAGTGGTTACCAACAGACGAGCCACCCCAAAGTATAAATAAATAAAGAGTTATAAAAACATTTATACAGACAGATAAAAACACACAAATGACTCTCCCTTCCTGCACAGCCCCATTCTCACTGCACAGGCTGAGATAAATCCATCTCAAGGTGATGCCCACACCCTTCCTCCTCTATTTCAATTTAGTTGCAACGAGACACATTCATGTGTGTGCTAGAATTCCTGCTGGAAAGGGGGAATAACCTTCTGGAAGGGGAAAATAATGCACTGGAAAGGGGGAATAACCTTCTGGAAGGGGAAAATAATGCACTGGAAATGGAAAATAACCCTTGGCTGGAGGAGGCCAGCGGCTCCCTAATCTGGTGGCAAGCTAGGAAAAGGTTCTGGATATACCCACCTGGTTTTTAGCCTGCCTGTACAGAGTCTGTTTTATTGCCTCAGAGTCTAAGGTGGAATTAAACACATCTTTAACTTCAAAGGCTTCCTCGGCCGCTTTGCGGAGATCCAGCCCCTTCCCAAAATTCGGCATCTGCTCCAAATCTAACAGGCCGGCTTCGTCCTCCTCAACACACCTGTACCAAGGACCAGGGGAAGGGGTGACCTGTGTTAGCTCGTCTGGCCCACAGCCTGCATGCACCACCCACGGGGGCTCACCAGCCACATGCGTGAAGGGACGGACAGACGGACACGGACACGGCATGGCATGGGGGGGAGTGAGGAGGAGGAGGAGGTGGTGAGGCAGGCACAGGGCCTGCAATGTCTCGATAGGAAATGCCTGGTCATGATGACTGGACCTAAGAAGCCCCTCTTTTCACCTTCAGACCCTTGCTTATCTCTCTGTAAGAGTATAGGTCACGTTCCCCATGACCCTACTATTGGACAATTCCTAGAACTCCTGTACCCTATATAAAGGGTAAATAAAGATATACTCCTATACCAGATATAACTCCTATACTCCTATAAACTATATAACTCCTATACCCTATATAACTCCTATACTCCTATAGCCTATATAACTCCTGTACCCTATATAAAGAGTATTTAAAGATTTACTCCTATACTCTATATAACTTCTATACGCCTATACCCTATATAGTTCCTGTATCCTGTATAAAGTGTATATAAAAATATACTCCTATACCTTATATAACTCCTATACTCTATATAACTGCTGTACACTATATAAAGGATATATAAAGATATACTCCTATATCCTATAGAACTCCTACATCCTATATAAAGGGTATATAAAGATATACTCCTATACCAAATATAAAGAGTATGTAAAGATATACTTGTATATAACTCCTATACCCTATATAACTCCTATACCCTATATAAAGGGTATATAAAAATATACTCCTATATCCTATATAACTTCTATACGCTATATAACTCCTATACCCTATATAAAGGGTATATAAAGATATACTCCTATACTCTATGTAACTCCTATATCCAATATAACTCCTGTACCCTAAATAAAGGGTATATAAAAATATACTCCTATACCCTATATAACTCCTATACCCTATATAAAGGATATATAAAGAGCTTCTTTTGCACAGCTCGGCAGAAGAGCTGTCCCTGAGACCTTCACAGAAGACATCAATAAAGACACTCTTGTGGAACCTCACACAGCCTTCTCCTCTCTCTCCTTGTGTCTGCCCAAGGCACTTAGAAAGCTGAAATCATAAATGAGCTGATAATCACTAAAGAGCTGATCTCACTAAGAGCTGAGCTTGCTAAGGTAGCCTGCAGCTCTGGAGCCTGCCTGAGGGGCCCAGACAGGTTGTGCTTCATTGGACTTCTCTGTCTTGGGCAGCCAGGGTTGGGGAGACCCCAAAATGCCAGAGTTGCCTCAAAGTGGAAAGCAACAAGCAGCAGGTTCTGTCTGAGGTTCTGTGTCACCACATTTCCCTTCACGGAGAAAAGCAAGGCACAACTTCCCAAGAAATTTCTGGGATTCACATTCTCTGAACCTCAGAGAAAGGAAAAACAATTCTTATCTCATTTGCTGCTCCTGTGTTTGTTCACAAGTGGAATGCATGGTGGATGATTGTTTACCTGAAGGGAATTGATAATTGGATTCTGGTGAGAGTGTTTTGATTCACTGAACAGTTGGATCCAGGTGTGTGTTGGGATTGTCGGGACAGTCACGAGATTCTGGGCAGTTGAGTGCTTGGCAGATTCAGTTCACATGTAATGTAATATAATATAGAATAATATAGTATGATAAAATAATTAATTAGCCTTCAGTGACAGCTTTGCACCAAAACTATTGGTGCTTTTAAGCTGGGTGAGGCATCACTTGATGCTGTTTGGCTTGTGCTGGGAATACCCCCAGAAAGTGGGGCACACTGCAGCAAAAAGAGAGCTGGGCCTGTGCTGTGTGCAGCAATCTTTCATTTTGAAGGTGTTCAGACATGGCTTGATCTTGGGGCAAAAATCCTTCAATTTTTATAGAATAATGGGATCTGGTTTGGGTTGGGAGGGACCTTAAAGATTGTCTCATTTCACCCTCTGCCATGGGCAGTCCCTGGGTGCTCCCAGCCCTGTCCAGCCTGGCCTTGGACACTTCAGGGATGGGGCAGCCACAGCTTCTCTGGAAAACCTGTGCCAGGCCTCAGCACCCTCACAGGGAAGGATTTCCCTTGAAGATCAAACCTGTATCTCTCCTCTTTCAGGGTAAATCCATTCTCCCTTGTCCTGTCTCTCCAGATCCTTGGGAAGAGTCTCCCTTCATATTTCCAGCAGCTTCCTTCAGGCACTGGAAGGTCGCCTTGGAGCCTTCTTTGCTCCAGGCTGGACAATCCCAGTTCCCTCAGCCTTTCCTGCCAGCAGAGCTGCTCCATCCCTCTGATCACCCTGGGGCCTCTGGGCTCTCTGCAGCAGCTCCAGATCCTTCCTATGCTGGGACCCCAGGGCTGGAGGCAGCTCTGCAGGTGGGGTCTCACCTGGGCAGGGCAGAGGGGCAGAATCCCCTTTTTGCCAGAGCTCCAAGAATATTTTGCTCCAACTCAAAAGGCCATAACAGCACAAAAGGCATTGCACTGACTCCTCTTCCCTTGCCCTGACCAGAGTTTTGGAGAGAAAAATGACATCTGCTGAGCTGTAGTATCCTGAAAACTCTGGGTTTTGTGTCTGTTCTCCTGTTTAGACTCCTCTTCCCTTGCCCTGACCAGAGTTTTGGAGAGAAAAACGACATCTGCTGAGCTGTCGTACTCTGAAAACTCTGGGTTTTGTGTCTATTTAGACTCCTCAAGCTTTGGCTATCATTCCAGCCTCTCCTTGCAGTCCGCTTGAGTCCCTCCCCAAAATGATGAAATGGAATCTGGAGTGAAGGTTTGGATCCAACCAGAGGATGGATGGCTTGGAGAACAAACCCACAGCACTGACGATGCACCACAGACACGGGCAGGGGTCTGAGCCCCCCAGGAATGGCCCCCTCACCTTCGGGCGTGGTCAAAGCTCATGGTGAGAGACGTGGGCTCCTCATCCTCCTCATCCTCGAACGCTCCCCGCGGCTCCGCCGTGGGCGACACCGTCTCGTCCTGGGACTTCCCAGTCAGGCTGTCATCATCTTCCTCTTCCAGTTCTTCGTCCTCATCGTCCACATCTTCTGCCTTCTCGTTTGCCAGTCCGTGGCACTGGGAATTGCCATCAATACCCTGGATTTCTGGCCTGAAATGGTTGGTTGAAGGGCAGGAAGAAGGAAGGGAGGAAGGAAGGGAGGGAGGGAGGGAGGAAGGGAGGGAGGGAGGGAGGGAGGGAGGAAGGAAGGAAGGAAGGAAGGAAGGAAGGAAGGAAGGAAGGAAGGAAGGAAGGAAGGAAGGAAGGAAGGAAGGAAGGAAGGAAGGAGAGAAAAAAAAAGGATGACAAATGTTTATGTCATGTATTCTCACTGGAATGAAAAACTTTGATAATATTATACATTGATATGAACATAGAGACATTTATATACATACATTTATATACACATGCATATTATTTAAAATATAACAAAGAAGAAAACCAATGTGCTTCAGGCATTTAAAACTCACCCTTCACTGTTCCTAAGGGCCAATGAGCATGTTGAGAATGCACCAACCCCAAGGCTTTTTGAACTACAAAATTTGATTTAAAAGCTGGTTTTTCATCTCTTAAAATTAACATTTGTGGGACAAGAAGCCTTCCTCCTTCTCTGGGCTCTATCCTCAACAATTTAAATATATATAATTAAATATAATAATTTTATTTTCTTGCCTACCTTTTATCTGCTAAAGCCGACGCTTGATTCATCTCGCTGTTGGCAATAAAATTTCTGATTTCTGAGAAATAGGAATCCTCTTTTTCATCTAAAAGTGCATGGTTGTCTGATTCCGAGTTGGGGGAGGAGGCGCTGGTCCCGAGGTGGTTGGTGATGACTCCGGAGTGCTGGCTCACTGTGGGGCAGGAGAGACAACAGGAGTTATGAGGAAACAAATTAAAAATATTCTCAACTGCCTTCTCACTTTATATTAGTGGTTTAATACTCAAGAGGAAAGTCATGGACCAAAGATCCCAGAGGAAGATTGTGTTTTCCAGACTAAAATACAGGTGATGTTTAGCATTTATGAACAATACACACAATTTAACAACCATTGCAGAACTATTTGCCTACAACTTTTCCATAATACATTTTTTACCCATGCTGGGAAATCACTTCATCACAGCAATTCCTTCCTTTCATTTCTTATGTCAAAACCTATTTATCTTCTTGAATTTCCAAAAAATCCCTACAAACTCATCCTTGGGGGGACAGTGCATTCCAGCAAGGCTTCCCAAGGGCCAAGCCCATGGAGTCTCCTCTCTTCAGAGATTCCCAGAGTGTTTCCCTACTTGGAACGTTCTATCAAAGATCCCAAAGGAAGATTGTGTTTCCCAGACCAAAATACAGATGATATTTCACATTTATGGACAATGCAATGCACACAATTGTGCAAAACAAAACCTGTTGATCTTCTCGAACTTCCAAAAAAACCCTACAAACAACCCTACAAACTCATCCTTAGGGGGACAGTGCATTCCAGCAAGGATTCCCAAGGGCCAAGACCATGGAGTCTCTTCTCTCCAGAGTGTTTTCCTACCTGGAACATTTTCATGCTCGTGCTTCTTCAGGTGCCTGTCGAGGTTGGTCTGCTGCCCAAAGCACCTGTTGCACAGGTGGCACTTGAATGGCTTCTCCTTGTTGTGGATGTTCCTGACGTGCCTCTGCAGGTTGGAGGAAATGCTGAATGACCTGTCACAGTATTTACACCTGGAAAACAACAGCAAAAGGTGCAACGTGAGGAAAAAAACCAAAAAAAATTAAAAAAACAAGGAGAAAAATCTGACTATCAAAACCCCAGGAAATGCTGGTCTATAAATCTTTACTCAGGAATAAAGATTGTGCTGAAGGAAGCACAAAGCATTAATCATCCCAGACAAATCTGATATTATTGTTACTCAAGGAGAACAAAGAAAGGATTAGGATTAATTAGGAAGTGAGTCGTCCAAACAAATAAGAGCTTGAGACAAAATAATTACTTTTCCATGCATGGATGTAGGAATGAGAAAGGTGGATTTATTCCTTCCACTTTTTTTGAGAGGAATCAGGTGAAATATGGCTGAAGAGGGAGGACAAGGAAGACAGAAGAAGAAAGAAGGAAGGTGAAATGTATAAAATAGTTATTAACTGGCAAATCCCTGCGTGACAGTTAGCTGGACACACAGAAAATTCTGGCTTTATTTGTGAAATTCCTTGTGGTACTGCATATGCGGGGATTTCAGCATGGATTTAAAGGCAATTATAATTATTCTTATAGCAAAGAAATCCACCACCCTTTCCAAACAGGGTAAGATTTACTCCTAGGAGTGAATATCTGGTTTGTGATGAATGCAAGGAGCCAAGCCAGGATGCTCAGGGTGCTGAGTGAAGAGATGTTCACTCTCTGAGCTCAATCTCTGCAGAACCCACGGCAGATGGGCTGGGGGCTTGTTCAAAGCCACCACCTCCTTTTATCTTGGGTTTAGATTCCCTCCAAATAAATGGGAATTGGGAATTTTTGGGTTTAGATTCCCTCCAAATAAATGGGAATTGGGAATTTTGGAGTTTAGATTGCCTCCAAATAAATGGGAATTGCTCGGGTTGGTGGTGAGAGGGTTCGGAGCCGCTGATGGACTGAAGGTGGCAGCTCCGAGCTGCGCTGGAGAGTTTGGGTCTAAAACTCCTGAAAACCTCATTCCTGCCCGAATCCCTCATTCCATCTCCTTTTAAACACGTCTCTTGTGCCTCAGCAAAGATGCTGCCCCACGGCTCTGCTTCCAAAACCCGCGAGCAGCAGAATCTGTCTCCGCCACAAATCCGGGATGCTTCCAAAATTCCGGCTCTTCCCGACCCCTTGCAATCCCAGAATGAATCCACACAAGCAGGCTCCACATTCTGGATTTATTCCTGAATAAATCCACTCTGAGCTCTTCTAACCCACAGCAACATCTGCCCCATGGAGCTGAGCTACTCTTCCATGGAAATCCTGGGATTCCAGAATGGTTTTGGGATTCTAAATCCCATCCAGTGCCACCCCTGCTGTGGCCAGGGACACCTTCCACTATCCCAGGTGGCTCCAACCTGTCCTTGGACACTCTCAGGGATGGGGCAGCCTGTGCCAGAGCCTCCCCAGCCCTCCAGGACGTGGAGATGGAGATTTTGGGAGTATCAGCAGCTCCAGACTCACCCCACGCCTGCCTCACTCAAGGATGGAGCTGGATGACACAGAGGACATGGGATTCCTCCCTACAGACACAACAGTGGAGTGGGAAAGATCCCTGCTGTGAAACACACACACCCCTCATTTTCCAGACGTGCTCCAGCTGGGATTTTTATTCGGGCTCTAAAAATAAATCGATATTATTTTTGGAAAAAGCGGGGATACATTTATGAAACACTCTCTCTCTCTCGCTGGATGTTTATGGATTCCATGTCCACCTCCGAATTTCCTACTGCTAAATCTCCAACAAGAATAAAGATATTTCAAATAATGGGCCTTTATTAGGATTAAGCAAGGCAGAGAGAAAATTTTTAAACCACAGCATTTCCAGACTCTGAAAGTATTTAATTTTCTAATTTTTTTTTTCAAAACCCCCCAAACAACTCTAGAAAACAAGGAGGCATTTGAACATCAGCAAGAACAATCACATGGGGATTTATCAAGAAAAATCTGTACAGAGAGTGAAACACGGATTTCCAGCACCAAGGAATTTGCTCTCAGATTCCTGCTCAGCGCTCCAGCAAAATGCAATATCCAAACCTGCCAATATCCTAATATTCCTGATATTTCCATGAGATTTCCATGAGATTTTCAGCTTAAACCAGGAGCTCCCTTCTCATGCTTTAGTGGTTTTATCCAGCTTAGACTAGGAGCTCCCTTCTCATCCTTGAGTGGTTTTATTCAGACCAGAAGCTCCCCTCTCATCCTTGATGATGCCAGGGGTTTTCTCTCCCTGCCTGTCCTCACCAGCTCCTAAAAATCCCTTTTTTTTTGTGAATCCCAGTGCCTGGCACAGGGAATACCTGGCACAGTGGGCACCAGGATAATCCATATTCCCAGCCTGGCTGTCCCTGCCAGGAGCAGCTCCAGACATTTAAAAGCAAATCAAGGCAATGAACGACCTGGCCTCCTCCACATCCATTTATTTAGATGTTCAGGAAGCCTTTGAAACGTTCCCTGTGACAGATCCTGGCCCTAACCATGAGCTATGTGGATGCAGGGTCGGGAATGGGGAGGGATAAAGAGCTTGTTAAAAAAATAGGAACCAGAGGGGCACAGGGAAGGAGCAGGGAATGCAAAGGGATGAGGGAGATGTCCGGCGTTATTTGTGGTCCCAGAGGGGTCAGTGCTGGGAGCTCTGCTGGTTTTAATCTAAATAAATGGCCCAGGCAGAGGAACCAGCTGAAATTCAGGGGAAGGGGTGAACGGCGAGGGAGGAGAAGAATAAAACTCGGAGGCAGCGGTGTTTGCTCTGCAAACAGCCCCACAAAGCCTCTCCCTTATCAGCTGAAAACATCCAAAGAGGGAGGGAGGGACAGGGCTGGAGCTGTGGAGCTCGGGCAGGAAATCCTGGGAGCCGCAGGAGCTCGGGTACCTGGGACAAAGCAAACCCTGGGGATGTGGGGAGAATTTCCGAGTCACTCTCGTGAAGTTTTGCACTGATCAGTGTGAGCTGGAGAGGCAGAATTGCAGGAAAAAACAAAAAAACACACACGAATAGCAACTCTCCCTCTGAGTGACTCCCTAGCCTCAAGTGCATTTATAGCAGGGTGAGCTCAGGCTGCATTTTGAAAACCAGAAAATAAGAAATATTTTCAATATTTATTGAACTATGTGCAATTTAAATGACATGGTAGATGTCAGCTGTGGCTCTCAGTTCCAGCTTATTGCAGATAACAGGACACAAAGCCTCCAAGGGCTTTTTTACTCTGAATTCTGAAATACATAGTCCAGAATTTCAGGTTTGGTGCAGAAAAATAAAAAAAAGAGTGGAAAGAAACATGTTGAATTTCACTGTATGGCACAGGGGCTCGGAGTGTTTTCAAATAATTTGATTTTTAGGAAGTGCATCACCAGGTATTTATCACTCTTCAGAAAACATGCTGCATTTTCTCTTTATAAAAAGAATTTGACTCGTTATTGCTCATGTGCTATTAATTCCTACTTTATACATAATTACACTTAAGTAGAAGTTTGAGTGACTTCATAGTCTCCCCAAACAAACTTCAAAAAATTTCATCAGTGACCATCAGGAATCAAATCCAAGCCTTTATTTTCTAGCCTGTTGTCTTTAAGAACAAAGTAAATAATATTTGGATTAATACTTAAATTATTGTATATAAAAATATTTTTATAGGGTAAAAAAAAGAAATTAAACAATCAAAAACAAGTTGCAAAGGAGACAACAGTAAAACACTGAGAAATCAGCAGCCTCCTTGTACCTGCCTGAAGTCAGCACTTAAAAACCAAGCTCTCAAAACAAGCCTGGCTGCCAAAGCTGCAAATCTCAGTTCTCTGAGAGGAAAAGCAAATCAATGATAATTAAAGCTCGTCTGCGAACGCAGCCCCGGCTCTCCGGAGTGCTGTTAGAATTCAACATTGTCCAGGAGTCAGACCTCTGAAAAACCCACACAGGCTATTTTGCTGGGAGAAGACCAGATCAAATAAATCTTTATTTTCCTAACCTTTGTTAAGTTGCAAGTCTCCTTTTTTGGAAGAAAACTGAACTAAGGATCTCGGAATAATCAGGAGCGAGGGTTGCAGTGGACAGGGAACGCACAGGCATATCAAATAACACAACCCCAAACATCACAGCAGGGGTATAATACAAAATATATGTCTGCTCTGGGGGGGGGGGTGGTGGATTTTTAATTTACCTAATGTCTACACTAAAAATGCTGGATGGAAAATAAACGTGATTCTCAGCGTAGCGGGGATTGCAATGTGGGAGAGTCAATTCTTAGGTTAAACTGAGCATAAAAATGTGATGTATTTGACCACATGGCCTTTTGCTGCTCATAAATTTGTGTTTCTCTTTATTTAATAACTGCTCCATTTGCTTTGTTGTGAACTTATGGCTGTGTATGAAACGCTGCAATATCAGCTACCCAAAACGAAATGGAATTGTTACCATTGTTTGACAACCTGCAAAACACTCCCTCACATCGTGGCAAACACAAGGCTTGATTTGCAGCAAGCTCTCAATTCATCATTCCTTCAGGTTTGCTCATTTCTGGACTTCATTCTAACAAAAAAGGCATTTTTTTTTCCCTCAATTTTTTTAAAACTGCTTGCAACTCGCTGGGAGAAAATGCTGGGGGTAAAGATTTCCATGAGAAATAGTTATTTATATACCTAGGCACACATATTACATATATTTTCTTGTGAGTTTTATTCAGATTTAAAGCCCTGACTTGGGCAGGAGCCACTGGGCTGGGATGCTGTCCTTGTGGACACTAAAGCATCAAAATCACATCACCTTGTCCCCAGCTAACAGAAAACAGCTCAGCTTTCTACCTTAAACACTCACAAATGTGTGAGACTCTGTGTGAATCCCCCCCTCCCAGCTCTCCCTTTAAACTCCATGATTTAAGCTCAGAAACTATCAAAATTCAGTTTTAAGGCAGGTAAACAGACACGTTTTTGCATGTTGCATTTTCTCTTTTTAAAAAGAATTTGCCTCGTGTATATTATGTTAAAGTAGGAATCAACAGCATGCTGTTCATGTGCTATTAATTCCTACTTTAGACATAATTAGACTTCTTAAGTAGAAGTTTGAGTGACTTCATAGCCCTCCAAAAAAAAGAAAATCAAAAAAATTTAATCAGTGACCATCAGGAATCAAACCCAAGCCTTTGCTTTTTTGATCCCCTACTCCAGGCACCTCTGATGTGCATTAAGAAAAGAAAAAAAACCAAAACCCCAGCTCGCCCCAGCAGTGAAGGTCCTGGCAAGCCCTTCAAACCAGTCTGAATTTCAGAGCCATTCAGCACCTTCAGCTGTCCTTGAGATGAATGGTTAACGTGAGTGCGAAACAACACTGCAAATCAGAGCCCTCATTTGCCAGCATACATCTAAATATAAGTTAAGTGTCTATCTTCGAGCTGCCAAGCCTGATTATTTTTGGCTGGTACACATAATATACAACCCTATGAATCACCCTGTGTAATGCTCCAGGCCTGTGGTATTCTGCTGGCACCGCTTTGTAGAGGAGAGGGTGGGGGAAAAATACCAGAGTGGTGAGTGAGGAGTGTTTGGGAAAGGGGATTTTTAATGGGGGACAACATCACCTGTAAGGCTGCTCCCCAGTGTGTGTCCGCAGGTGCCTCGTCAGGTTGGCTGAGCGTGGGAAGATCTTGCCACAGTACCTGGAGAGGGAGAACCAAAGGAAACCATCAGGAGAACCAAAGGAAACCATCAGGAGAACTGTTGCAGGCATCTTTTCATGAAAAATCCTTTCCTTAGGATTTTTCCTCCTGAGAAGCTGAGAAGACTCAGGAACAAAATGTAAACAATGGTTATCTGATGCTGTGGAATGCAACAGGTGGATATGTGACTGGTCTCATGTGGTTATTTCTAATTAATGGCCAATCACAGCCCAGCTGGCTCAGACAGAGTCTGAGCTGCAAACCTTTGTTATCATTCTTTCCTATTCTATTCTTAGTTAGCTTTCTGATGAAACCTTTTCTTCTATTCTTTTAGTATAGTTTTAATGTAATATATATCATAAAATAATAAACCAAGCCTTCTGAAACATGAAGTCAGATGTTCGTCTCTTCCCTCATCTAAGAACCCCTGTGAACACGGTCACAGAGAACCAAAGGAAGCCATCAGGAGAACCAAAGGAAGCCATCAGGAGAGCCCAAGGATGCTGTGGGAAATGGATTTGTAGGGAATTCTCCAAACCTGACAGAAGGCTCACATAGTGTGCAAACCTGGAGATATGAAATGCTGATTTAGAAATGCCACGGGATGGGACAGACGTTGCCGAGAGAGAAATGGAGCTAGAGACAAGTTTCAAAGGATGGCCTTGCAAATAAGAATTGATATTTTGGGGAAATAGAACTGTGAAAGATGCCACAGCACCACCTGCACCCCTCACTCTGACATCACTCCCAAAATCCCTTTGTGTGCTCACATCACGAGCTCATCCCTGATGGGGAGGACACATCTCCCAGCCCAGGGTCACAGGGTTACAGAGCACCAGGAGCAGCTGAGGGAGCTGGGAGGGCTCAGCCTGGAGAAAAAGAAGGTCAAGAAGAACATTCTGACTCTTACAACTCCTTGACAGAAGGGTTCAGCCAGGTGGGGTCAGGCTCTGCTCCCACAGAATGGGGGACAGGACAATAGGAAACAGCCCCAAGTTGCACCAGAGGAGCTTTAGATTGGATACTTGAGAATTTTTTTTCACAGAAAAGCTTGTCAGACAGTTGGAATGGGATACCCAGGGAGGTGATGGAATCACTATCCCTGGAAGTGTTCAAAGGAAGTGTGGACAAGGCACTTGAAGGCAGGGTTTAACTACAGCATTCCTGCATCAGGGAACAGAGGGTTTAATCACTGCCTGGGCAGATTGGCACTTGAGATGTTTCTGCATCTCCTTTATAGCCCTGTTGATGTGCTCATCAAACAGAATCTGCTCTTTCATCCTTGGAATTCACAGAATTTTCTCTGGATAAAGGCTACAGCACTATGGGTTAGGAGGCTGACAGCTGCTTAGAGCGAGGAAATGCAGCCGTAGGAAATTATTAATAAAGGAAGGAATTGTGTTCCCCCATAAATCCAGCTCACAGTAAAATTAAAAAGGTATAAATAAAAACTAATTGGAAAATAACAACTCCTTTTGTAGGAGGAAACCATGACAGACTTTCCTTATTTCAGAGACCTTCAGCTGTCCTGAAGATGAGCAGTTAATGTGAGTGCTCCCCAGCAATGAAAATCCAAATGTTAACTTGAGTGAGTGTGCATGTAAAATTTAAGTTTAGTCCCTTTTGTAAATAGAAACCTCAAATTTCTAAATACTCAACTGAAATCCGAGCCTGTAGCTCTTGTGGCAAAGTGGAACATAAGAGACACATCAACCAAAGTTTGAATCCACTTTTTGCAACCAAAAAAATTTTCCTCAGAAGGAGCCACCATGAGAACTTTGAGGTAAAACTGTGAGAGCAGACAGTTTATTATTAAATACCCTTGATCTGCTCCAATTTGGAGTTGGATGGGTCTATGAGGAGTTCTGTGGATAGAACAGTTTGAAAATTTGTTTCCTGCATGCCATTTTTAAAAATTCAATCATTTTTCCACAGCTGAGGTTGGCCATAGCCGGGACTGGCATTGGGAACAGTGCCGCTCGCCGCTGCACGCCAGACTTGGCCTGGGGAGCTGGGCTTGCTTGAGAATCTCCAGATCTGCTCCCAAGGTTATTAAAAATTACAAAGCAAACAGAAGATGCTGATTTCCTACCAGACAAAACAAGCTATTTCAGAGGGAATTAGTCATCCCAGCTCTGCTCTAATTCCGCCGCTCCTGGCGGAGATGCCGGCGCAGAGCTGCTCCTCTCCCTGCTGGTGCCCAGTGCCCAGCTGGGATGGCACATCCTGGGCTATTCCCACATCCCTGGGGTGTTTCCATGCCCTGGGGGTCAGTGTGGATGCCGTGGGGTGCACGGCTCACCTGCAGGTGTAGCGCTCCTTGCCCTTGCGCAGGATGGGGTCGGAGAGCGTTGGTGGCGGCGATCTGAAGTTGAAGGGGTGGTGGGGAAGGGGCTGCAGGGACGAGCCAGAGTCGGCCTTCATTGCTGCAAAGCTCTCCAGTTTCTCTGTCATCGTCTCGATGGCTGACATCTGCAAGGACAAGGAGATAGCTGCTGTCAGAGGAATCCCCAGGAAGGGCAACATCTGATGCACGAAACACCGGTTTTGGTTGGGCAAAGCCTCCTGCTGGTGTTGGCTGTCTTGGAAGTTGGAGGCACGGCGGGAAATGGAGCCACTGGATCCAGCCAGGAATGACTGGAGTAGTGTGTTGGTCATGGAGAAAGCAGGAAAGGCACAACTGGCAAAGCCAGGCAAGGCCAGGTCCCAGAAATGAGCACTTGTTCACTTTCTGCAGTGTGCATGTGCTCACTTTCAAAAATTACCTCAGAACACACCTGAGACATCCATTTTTTATCAGGAATTCAACTGAATTTTTTACCAGGAAAACTCTAAAACTAAACACCATGGTCAGATGCCTGAGGTAGAACTCAGTACCAAAGTCTTGGGAGTTCTGATTTCTCCTACAGCATCCTGGGGGCTCAGAAGGACAGGGCAGTGAGGGGTGGGTGGGCAGGCAGGGACACAAACCCAGGAAAGGGGGAACAGGCAAGTTTTGGGCCCAAAGCAGAAGAATCCTGGCCAGAGTGGAGTGGGAAGGATGTGTGATAGGAGCTGAGAGAGGAGAGGAGAGGAGAGGAGAGGAGAGGAGAGGAGAGGAGAGGAGAGGAGAGGAGAGGAGAGGAGAGGAGAGGAGAGGAGAGGTGGAAGGGGTGAAGAGGGGAAGAGGAGGAGTTGGGATCAGGCTCAGGATGGAATGGATCCACAGGGAGCTTGCTGGTGAAGAGGCCAACACTTTAATTATGGCTAGGAAAGGTTCAGCAGCTCCTAAAGGTGATGGAAGGATGGGAGGGAGGTTGCTGAGTTTCCTGGAGTCAAAGGGAGCTCCAGCCAAACCCCTGGATGTGAGCGGTGGCTGGGTGAGTTACGGGCAGGAGGGGCAACACCTACACATCCTACACATCCCTTTGGGCTGGGAGCAGCTGGCATGCAGGCCTGGAGCTCGGACACCAAGCAGAATGACCCTGGATGCTTGCTCAGATTCACTTTGTGGGACTTGGCCTTGTTCTCACAGACACGAGATTAAACACCGCACCAGAAAGAGGGAGAAAGGGAAACCCCTGGAGATACAGGAGAAAGCAGAAAAGGAAAGAATGAAGCTGGGCCATGTGCAAAAAAGTAAAAAATGAATCTGCATAAAAATCCTGCCTAAAGAACAGCACTTTTACTTTCATTACAGCGCAGCAGGAAATCCAAGTCTGAGCGAGCAGTACGGCTCAGAGAACAGCGCTGGCTCCTCCGACGTCCAGCTCTGTGCACTCCTGAGAGCACTCTGGAGATACCAGGGGCAGAAGAGAGGGCTAAAACAAACAAGGCAGCAATAAAGCTGCCTCCTGGCCGCGCTGACATCAGTGGGACAGGCGGAGGCAGCCGGGGCGGCAGCGAGGAGCGGAAGGCAGTAGGAAGCCATACATCACCCTGAGATGCTCGATTGTACAGGAAGGGCTGACCTTTTGCACGTTTACACTTTATTAAACTGGGCTTTAAAAGGCTTGGGGTGGGGGTGGGGGGGCAGAGGGGGAAGATATTGTTTAAAAATATATGGCTGTGAAAAAAAAAAGTTGTCTTAATCACCCCTGAAGACATTGTGAGGGCTGACAAGCATTCATAAGCTGTTAAAAAAGAGGAGTAGTAACCCCCATTTCTCGATAATAGATCCACAGCCCCTTAGCTGGAGGCTCCCAGCCCATGATAAATAGTAAGTAATACTTAGCACCAGCCACTTGAAAAGGTTACTTGATCATTTACAGCACCAGCTCTGCCCCAGCTGCCAGTCATGCAACAAAACCATCACGTTAAAAAGCTCTCCGGACCTTTCAGAGCCGAGCTCTCAGCCCTTCACCCAGGTACCTGGAGCTCTCCTTTGTTGTGCCCTGTTCTTTAGGCACTTAGTCAGAGATATTTGCTGGCTTGAGAGCTGTAGGCTGGTTTTAAAATTCTAAACACTGGCCACGGCCTCTCCAGTGGCAAAGGCACTTTGCTATTTAGGGAACAACTGCCTGGTTATAATAAAACAGAAAGGGGGAAGAAAAGAAACTTAACAGGTGAGGAAAGGCTTTCCATTAAGTTATCAAAAAGTTACACGGGTTATTTATGTTGTCCAGAGTTTCATTTGGAATAGACAATGTAGGAAAGCTCCCAGGGAGCAAAGGAACTTCTGCCAACGACTGGCTAAGAAATAAGAGCTGCCTGAAATTCATTTTGAGAGAGGAAACATCTCCTGAACGCTTTTATCACATCTTCTGGCTTCATCACATCCCGGTGAGGGCACTCTGAGAGAGCTGGGGATTAGTCACAGAGGAAAAGGCTGAGACCAGACTCGTGTTTGGAGTGAGAAAAGCCTGGGTAGAACGTGACTCTGACTGGTTGGTTTATGGTTTAGGACCAACGTGACTCCACCGTTGGTCCTAATGAAGAAAGCAGAAGCAGGAACCCTGAAAATGTGATTTCTTGGGAAAGGATCCAGGATCCAGAATTCTTAGCAATGCTGGATCCAGGGAATGGTCACGGCCTCAAGGCTGCCAGAGCTCTCAGACATAGGGTGGGATTGTTGGAGTGTCCTGTGCAGGGCACAGGTTGGACTGGATGGTCCTTCCAGCTCAGGATATTTATACTGGAGATTCTGTGATAATGCTGGAAGAGATCTGGTGGTACAAATCTCTCATATTCTGGAACAAATGCCTGGTGTTCCTTTGCTGTGTCTGAAATACCTGATTGACTGCAGCATGGGAACGGCGCCTCTCCAGATCGAGTGATCTGAGCACAGCGCCCGCCTTATTAAAAATCATTATTAAAAATCAGTTATCAGGAAGCTTTGGGCTGGAGTGATTGTGAATTTGAGGCTATTCTGTGTGATAAGCAGCTAGAGATAACCAGACCTTGCAGATCTTTCCACTGCCATGGGAAGAGGACGTGGTCAGGGTTTCAGGAACAATGTTAACAACCTTCCACCCAGAGCTTGCTCCTGCTTGGGGTCTGAATGTTTCTCATCGTCTCCTTGGGTTGCTTTGCCACGCTGGCTCCTCCCTGCTATCAGATTCTTTACAGGCAGATATCCCCACTATTCTAAGCCACACAAACACAGGATGTTCCTGGCCAGCCTGTCACCATTATCCAGCCTGGATGAAGGAAAAATCAGGGGAAGTTATTAACCAAACTCTGAGGCTGGTGCGAAACAATGCGGGAACTAAGTTTAGCTGTGAAAGCCACCAGGACCCAGATTTCACAAACCTGCAGGTTATTTATCTAAGGTGGGAAACATTATCAGGGGAGAACAATGCTTGTGACTATAAAGGAGAGCACAATGAGGAGCAGGGAGCTGGGATCCCAGCCTGGGCATAGCAGGAGGGACACGCACAGCTGAACCCACTGCCCTGCACTGCCGCACTCTCCTCATGATGTGGGAAATTCAGGAAGGTGGAAAATGCTGCTGCCTTGGGGCTGGGCAGTTCTTCTCCACCTTCTACCACTGCAAATGACACCCACAGGTGTTCCCAAAGGAAAAACCATGCAGGAATTGTGGGCTGTGGAGTTTGGCAGAGCCTATGAGCTGCCCAGACCTCATCCCTGTGTTTCTGGTACAGCTGCCATCATCTTCAAACTGTGCATTAAGTGTGTCTGGAAGGAACTGGTAGAGAACAGTGGAGTTTCCAGTCAGGTCTTAGGATGAGGAACAGCCTGATCCCAGTGATCCCAGTGGTCCCAGTGTGTACCAGCTCCACCCCAGCATCCCATCAGCAGCATCCCTGCTTTTACCTGGGGGTGAAAAAGCAGCGGGGAGGGTCGCAGGTACTTCTCCTTGAGGGCACCCACGGGGTCTGTCACCTTCCGCTTCTCCACCCTGCTGGACAACAACACAGAGGGTTACATACCCCACAGGCAGCCCCACACAGCCACGCTGGGCTGAAATTGCACACAGGGTTATTCTCTTACTCACAAAAACATCTTACACCCCCTTCTGCTGGACACTACTGAATCTGATGCACAATTGCCCCACAAAAAGCACTGGGAACAACATGAACACAAATCCCCTCCTTTGGGCAGTAATTTTTTAAGCCTTCAGGCTGATGACTAAGAAAACATTTTGCTCCTGCTCTGCTGCAGTGGTTTGTAAACCTCTGCTGTTGAGAAAGGTCATGGAAAACCTTGCATTTAGAGCAAAACTGTCTGAGCAGGAGAAGCTCTAGGGTCCACAGCAGGCAGCCCCCACATGGAAAAAAAAAAAGAATTGTCTTTGAGAGCTTGCATTTATCTGAAGCGTTAACACTGGGCCAGACTCTGCAGCCCCAAGCGTGCTGAAATCATTAGGTGTTTCATATTTGTTTCCTCCCTCGCAGCTGAGAGATAATTTGCATTGAGTTTCTTTGGCAAGCCCATGTGAACAACGATTTAAAAAGTGAGGGACTGGTGGGAGAATTCTGAAGTGGCTCAGAAACCTGAGTTCTTCTGATATCACCTTGGCCCACTCAAATATTTCATGTTTAAGCATCGAGATGCAGAAATGACCCTAAAGTGAGGCTCCTATTTTTGAAAATATTGGCTTTGCTTCCACAAAATATTCTACTTGCAGGGAAATGGAGGTGTGGAATCACAAAAAAGACAAACTGAGATGTTCTCTAAGGGAAAAAAAAGTGTTGAGAAAGTAACTCCAACAAACACAGCTGCATCTTTAAACGGTTGGAATTGAGTCCATCCAGCTAAAGCAGCAGAAATCCAAGAGTAAGAATGATTTTTAACTACATTAGTCTAGCATAAATTGAGAGCAAATTACTTTTACTGCATTTCAGCTGATTGGTGTGTGGATCAAATTACCAAAGAGTTTAAAGAAGAGCCCTGCCGAGTGCAGTCAGCGAACTGTGCTTAATCTGCATTTAATTCTTCTTCGGTAGAGGGAAAAGAGAAGAGCTGGGTTGGAAACGCAGACAGAATTAGGGGGCTTTGGAAAGTACGTGCTTTTATGGGTCTGAGTTGCCAAAAAACCCAAAGAATAAGTAAAAAGTTGCTCCCTGAGCCCCTCTGACCAGCCCAGCTTTGCTTTCCATAAAGGAACATCCCCGATCCCAGCAGAGCCCTGCCTGCTCCGTGCGCGTAAAACCTGGTGAACCGACAGCATTTCCCCATCTCTGCCATCTCCCAGCCCCAGGAATGGAAACACGAGGTCCAAACGTCCCCGTCAGAGCCGAATTCCGCAGCGCATGGAGGATTAAGCCGATGGTTTCAGCCCAGTGCCTGAGAACGTCACCCCCACGGGCTGAGCTAAAAACTGCCCCCATTTCAGACTGTCTGGCCGCATTAAATTATATCACCAGGAGAAAATGTCAAGGATTTAAGTGGCCTTTGGGAGAAAAAAAAAAACGGAGGAGCCAAATGATGTGAGAGAGTCTGATAAAGGGAAGTTTAGAAACAAAATATTTCCATATTTTTCAAGCTGGGACTTGGAAGCTGGGCTGTTTCACTCATTACATCAGAAGTCTGATTCGCGAGCAACGCCACCGCTGACTTTCTATTTTAACACATGACTAAAACTATGTGCATCCCATGGAATGCAACAAGCGATGCCCCCATCCTTCGCTTCCATCTGTCTTCTGGGCCTTTACGGTTTTCCCGAGGCCGCTGTTTTAATTGGCAGCGGCTTTTCCAAGCCGTGTTATTTCAGCATTCCTGCTGAGAATGCCCAAAGGTGGCAGGATCCTACAAAGATTCTTTTGCCTTTCTATCCCATTTATTGATCTTTTATTTTTTCCCCCGCAGGAGTAGTTTTTATGAACGCTGTTCCCACCATGCCTGATTTCTCCAGGAGGAGATGGCCACGGTGGGTGCCAGGCAGGACACGGCACCTCCTGAGGTGTCCCCATTTCAGATGGCACGGTGTGGGCACGTCACCCCCGTGAGCTGGCAGAGCCAGAGACACTCATTTAGCCAGCAGTGAGGGCTCACTAATCCTCATCCTAGCCGACAGCTCCTTGGCCTGGCCAGACACTGACATCACTTTTCCCCACAGTTATCAGCCCTGTGACAGCAGCCGGTGACATCTAGGCTGTCGTGGTGCTCACAGCCTTCTGAGTGCCCATCCCACCATCACACCACGGTGGCTCTGAGGTTTTCCAGTGCCAGGGATGAGGCAGATCCTGCAGGGGAACAGCCAGAAACCTCCCAGCAGGCTGGGCACAGCAATGACAAGGAATGCAAGGACAAAGCATTCACCTCCATGAACTGAGTCCAGGAGTGCTCCAGGATAAGCACATGTATCCAGATGGATGCTGTGGAGCCTTTAGACATGGTAATGGCTAATTTAGATGTGTTAATGTCTAAATCAAACTGATTCAGGACATGCCTTTTCACTGGGCTTTGCTAAAATTAAACGTGCCGTATCCACCTTATCCAAAATCAATGCCAGGATGGGTAACACACAAATTTACTGTTACCCTCACCACAACGTTATAATAGTTCCCTTTGGGAACAGGTTTTATGAAAAGCTCTCAAGCAACAAGAGGCCAAAGTCTTCCCTTTTTGCCTCCTCCTGAACTGATTCCTTCTGGAAGTTGAGCTGACATTTGGATAACTTCACCCAGCCTGCTCTACACACGCCTTGCATGCTCAGCTCATTCTGACGTAACGCATCAGGCCCTCCTCAGAACCATCTGTTCAAGTGACACCAGAAAGGCCTTGCTATCTCCCAAGAAAGATAAATCTGTGAGAAATCTATCTGGGAGAGATCTGGGTAGTAACACGCTACCATGTGTTTACACAGTACTTGTTACTCCAAGAGTAACGTGTTTCGGCAGGTTGGGTCTGCACCAGCAGCTCGGAAAAAACCCCAAGAAATGGCATTAGAAAGGAAAAGGGAGGGAGGGAGAAAGAAAGGTGAACTGGCTCACAAAAGGCCCTTGAGACAGTCAGTGGGAGAGCTGCATTTCCAGGCTCCCAGGGCTCCTGACTCATTCCCAAGCCATGAGAGCCCAGGGCTCCGAGGCAATCTGAACTCTGCATTCTTATCGAATCAAACCTCTGGAATTTCTCCAGCAGAAGTGCCATCTTAGCGATGGCTCGTGGGAGAGTCCTTAAATAGGTCAAGTTTCTTCTTTATCAAAATAAGGATGTGCTCTTTACACACTGATTATGAGGGCTCCTTGCAATTACTCAGGCCTTTCCATTCAGGAAATTCAAAGTATGGAGAAGTACAAACAACAACAGGAGATGCTCAACTGTTCTTCCCAACCAACCTGCAATCTCTCCTGCCTCAGAGTGTGGTGTCAGCTGGAAAAGGAGCTGGTTAGGGAAGGGCTTAAGGCAGGGTATGTTAATACCTGTAGATGGGGTCCATGAAAAAGGGCGATGGCTTAGCGTAGTGCAGGGAAGGCTGCTGAGGCAGCTGGGACTGGGAAATCTTAGGTAAGACCTCACTTGCCATCAGCTTCCTCTCCCCATAAATGTGGTTTTTCCGTGGCTCTCTCCCTCCGTTCTGGCTGGCTCGGATGCGGTTGCCAATGCTCAGATCCAGTGGCTGCTCCTCCCCTGAGGACGGGGCTGGGAGGACCTTGGGGGGCGGCAGGATTGGCTTAATCTCTTTTGGCTTCGTGGTGAGATCGAAGGGGGAGTCCGAGCTGGTGCCACCGACTTTGTGGAGGTCCCTGGGTGACTTTGGTTCTGCCTTGACCAGCAAGTTGTGATTGAGGGTCCGCTCCGTGAAAGGGTAGAGGGAGTGGGGGAAATTGGGGAGGAACTGGAAGGGGAACATGGAATGATACGGGAGCGAACCCATCTTTTTCTCCTGCATGCCCATAAAGCCAGGCCCGAAATACTTCTCTGCGATGGAGGCGATAGCTTTAATGGAGTCATTGGCAGCGCCCGTGGTGGGCAGCAGGTGCTCCTCGGGGGGAGGAAAGAAGGAATGCTGAGAATAGAAGAGAGGAATCTCGCTCGTGGTGTTGGTGGAGCTGGCAGACACCGAGCTGCTGACAAAATCTGCCTTGGTCTCCATTTGTTTGCTCTTGTCTTTCGTTTTGTCCCTGTCACTCTCCGCGTCACTGTCCAGGTCAGAGCCCGTGCCGGTCGTGGTGTCCAGATCCGTGCCCGTGGTCGTATTGACATCCTCAAAGTCACTGCCATCGGACATGTCACTGTTCCTGGCTTTTAGCTTCTCCAGGTAGGAGTTTTCCAGGCTGCTTTCACATTTCTCCTCCCCTGAAGGAGCCTGGTTGCTGTTGCTCACCGAGGAGATCAGGGGCAACGCCGGGTTCCCAAGGGGGCTGGGGAGCTTCGCGTCCGGAGTGTGGTTGAGGGGACTTTTGAGCAGCTGCGTGGGCGGTAACAAGGGGGGCCTGGGGTACAGAGAAGGTGGAAAAATCCCAGGAAATCCCGGGGTGAGGGCAGGGAATGCTGGAGGTGCTGGTGAGAACGGGAGCCCGCCAGGATGCGGGCGGGACGGGAAATACTCATTAAAGCCCAGGCTGGCGTGGTTGAGGTTGGGAGAGGGCTTGGATTTGTCCATGATGGAGGTGGGCGTGAGGGGGAGGCCGGGGGCGAAGATGCCGGCGGGGCTGTAATGGTTCTTGCCCTCGCAGAAGCGCCGGTGCTTGTTGAGGGAGGAGGTAGTGCTGAACATCTGCCCGCAGTCCTTGCACTTGATCTGGGTGCGGCAGTCCGCGTGCATCCGCTTGTGGCGGCACAGGTTGGAGAACTGCGTGTAGGACTTGTGACAGACCTCACCTAAAGCGTCAACAGGAACCAACAACAAAAGCCATATGAAATTAACGGGAAAGAACAGCACTGATTTGCTGTGGAATTCATCAGCCCGCCCCCACACCGCCCCGTCTGCTCCATCCCTGGGATCTCCCAACCCCAAAAAGCAGTGGAACATCACCGCCTCTCCCTTTGAATAAAGTCCATCCTGGAAAATCTCTCTGTCCACAAAAATCTGAGGGGATGTGCTAGCTTTGCTCAAAGTCTGGGGAAATTTTCAGGGAAGATTATCATGGAATCACAGAATAGTTTGGTTGGGAGGGGCATAAAGCCCATCTCAAGCCCGCAGTCCTTGCACTTGATCTGGGTGCGGCAGTCCGCGTGCATCCGCTTGTGGCGGCACAGGTTGGAGAACTGCATGTAGGACTTGTGACAGACCTCACCTAAAGCGTCAACAGGAACCAACAACAAAAGCCATATGAAATTAACAGGAAAAAGTGGCAGGGATTCACCAGCCTGTCCCCACACTGCCCCATCCCTGAGATCTCCCCGCCCTGAAGAGCGGTGGAACATCACCGCCTCTCCCTTTGGATGAAGCCCATCCTGGAGAATCTCTCAATCCACAGAAATCTGAGGGGATGTGCTAGCTCTGCTCAAAGTCTGGGGGAATTTTCAGGGAAGATTATCATGGTTTGGTTGGGAGGGGCATAAAGCCCATCTCATCCTACCCACTGCCACGGGCAGGGACACCTCCCACTGTCCCAGGTTGCTCCTGGCCTTGGACACTTCCAGGGATCCAGGGGCAGCCACAGCTTCTCTGGACAGCCTGTGCCAGGGCCTTGCCACCCTCACAGGGAAGAATTCTTCTGTATATCCAACTTAAATTCAAATTTCAGTTTGAATGCATTCCCTCTTGTCCTGTCACTCCAAAGTCCCTCTCCATCTTCCCTGTCGCCCCTGCAGGTCCTGGAAGGTGCTGTGAGATCTCCAGGCTGAAGAAATCCCTCAGCCCAGATCCAGAGGGAAGATGCTCCAGTCCCCTCAGAACATCTTTGCCCTAATCATACATTTTTAGTGATAACATCTATTTACCCCAGCTCATCTGCTTCCCATTAGTCCTAGCATGGCAGGAAGCACTGAGGGCTGGAGGGAGAAGAACTTTGCCTCATTTAATCAAACCTGCCCTTCCTTAATGCCCTCAGTGGTACACAACCCCTGCAGGGGGATGCTCTATAAATCCCCCGGCTTCTGCCAGGACTGGGATCTCTTTTTTTAATCCTTTAAATCAGTCCAACACCCCTGCCCCACTAACTGAAGCCACATCAGTGTTTTCTCTAACAACCTGTAAATACCAAGCTTTCAAAACATGGATTTTTATGACCCCTTTTTCACCTCCAGACTTGCTGCTGTGGAAGAAGCAGGGCAAAGCGAGACAGAAATCCCACCCCAAAGTTTTCTACACATCAAAACACAGTGACTTTTTTATTATCTGGTGCCTCTTTCAACATGGGAATAAATGTGGTGGTGAGTTAGCACGCTCCTTCCCCCGGGGAACTGCTGTTATCACCCTTTTGTGAGCAGGGAAACTGAGACAAAGCAGGGGAAGGACATTGTTTGTGCTTGGGACAGGCAAGGACATGAATCCAAGCCCTGACACTCCAGCTCAGGGACTGCTCAGTGCTCCTTCCTTCCTCCCAGCTTTACTGATAGGTGCATGTGAGCATGATTTTCTCTGTATTTTCTCCTAAATCTTTAGAATTTACTTCAGTGCTTGAATATTGAATGATTGGTGGGAGAGTATTTCACTAGCAGCTCAAAAATACAATAATATAATAAATTCCAATTGAAATTCAAAGCAGAGGTGGATAAAATTCAATGAATTTGACATTTCAGTTCAGATGAGCACCCCAAAATTCAAAGGAGTGTCACTAAAGGCTCTGCTTTCTGACTGCACTGTAAATTCAGGCCGTTTTGTCCCCAGAGTATTTAATTGTTTGGCCCTGACACGGCCCAGAGCTGCAGGGAAACACAAACAGGACAAGAAAGTCATCACAAGAGTTTGGATGTTTGAGCCAATCCTAATTTTTGGATTATTTGGATTATTATTGAGCCAATGCTAATAATTTTAAAATCTCAGATCAGGTCTCCTGAACTGCTCTTAGTGCATACACAGAGTTTTATGGCTGCTGTAAGTATTATTTCAGCTACTTGCAGAGAAAAGGTTTATTTGGCCTTTTTACCCCATTTTAAAGAGTTTTCTTTAAAAATATTCAAACAGAGCTCTTAAAAGAAGAACTACTGAACTTATTTTACATGAAAATTCAGCACTGCTGAATTTTATTTCCATGATTGTCTCTTAAAAACAACAATCTCTGCTTTTTTTCTTTTTTCCAAGGGAATCAGTTATCACCATCCCTGAAATTGTTCAAAAAACCACTTAAGAATGTGCTTTAGTGATGAGCACAGCAGTGCTGGGTTAAGGGTTGGACTTGATGATCTCAGAGGTCTTTTCCAACTGTAACCATTCCATGATTCCAGAATTCTTCCATTTTTCAATAAAGAGAAGTGCTAGAGCTCTGAGAGCTCACATCAGCCTTCTAAAATAAGGAAAACTGGAAAAAATTCTGTTAAATCTCCACTTATCCAATGATTTAGTAATTCCATGCAGAACGGCCTTTCTTGCCCTCCTGATTTCTGCAGTTATAAAGCTACAGGTTTGGGGTCTTTTGAAAGCCAAATATAATATTGTAAAAAATTAAACAGCAACACACTTAGACCCCTTTTCTTCCACTGAACAGGGAAACAACCAAGAGAAAAACAGGGAAAAAAAAAAGAACCAACTTCCTGGTGAATCCTGCCTGTGGATTTGAAGCTGTTAATGGATTCCACATTGATGGACAAAACAACCTGACATATCTGTCCAGGCAGGATCCCTCTGCAGTTGTTGCACACTCCGATTTGCTCTGACAACTCCCTAATTTTGATGAGGTGAGAGTGAGGAGATTATGAGGAGAAATTCCTCATCTTCCCTGCAGCAATCCTGGGAGTCAAATTATCCCTTTCATGTGCCCAGTGAAAGATTGCGGCAAAATGAATGAGAGGAGTTTCTTCTTCCTCTGCTGACACCCAGCTGATTATCTCAGGACACTGATTACCGAGGGACATTAATGAAATGAGTCTCCCAGGATATTTCTCCATGCTGTTCCCATTATTCCAACAGGGGGAAAAAGGCAGGAGGGGGTTCAGTGGCTTCCCTACCGTAACATCAAAGCCTGGAATCAAACCCAGATCCCGACCCGTGCCTGAGCAACGTGTTCTGAAGTGTCAGGAAGTGATCCCTAAAGTTCCTGGGGCTTTGTTGTGACACCATCCACCTCCCTGCACAGTTATCCAAACCCAATGGGTGCTGTGTCAATTAAAAAAAATATACAGCCCTAGGAATGACAAGGACTGAGATGGGTGGCTCTCCAGGGAAAATGCCCTTCTGGAAATATCCCACCAAGGAGAGCGCTGAGGACACAGTTCATCTGCTGTTTATTTGGCTCCCAGCATTATCTAGATGAAGCATGCAGTAAATAAAGAAGAAAAAACTTTCTTTTTTGGAAAAAAACACCTTCTCATCTCTGTGATTATTCCAAGCTCTTTACATCGGCTCCAGGATTTGAGGCACCCCTGTAAAACATTTCGATCAGGCTGTGCCAGCTATTTATTTATGTCACCAACAGGAACATTCGAAAGCGATTAAAGCAAAAAAAAAAAAAAAGACGAGAGAAAGAAAAGATATGAGAAAATGGCATCGCTGTGACCGCTGAGAGACTCAGCTTTTAACTTGTCAAGAAAGTCAAAAACTGCCACGAATGTTTACTGAAAAAACAGGGGAGCATGCAAAAAAAAAAAAAAAGAGAAAAAAATTCATCTTGTGCTCCGAGCTATAAAATTACAGCGGCCGGGGATGGGAGGGCTGGGGGGGGCCCTGCAGGATCCCTGCAATTACAGGCTGGTGATGGCCGTGACAACTTACATATGAAAGGTTTGACAGTGCTGTGGATGTGCTTGTGCTGCTTGAGGCCCGAGGAGGTGGCGAAGGTCTTGCCGCAGTCGGGGCAGGCGTGGGCCCGCGCGCCCACGTGCTGCGAGCGGATGTGCCGCTGGAGGTTGCTGGGGTCCGTAAACACCTGCGGGGGAAAATGCCTTCAGAACAAGGGGAAAGCATCAGGAGAAGAGCCTGCATGTGGAAAATTGATTTTGTTAGGGTTTTGTGCAGTGGTGCTCGTGGTTTGAGGAGCGCGGAGTGGACAGGTGAGGAGAGGTAATGAAAGAGCTCCATTCGTGCTCTGCCAGGCTGTGGCACATCCCTGAGTGTGTGGTGCTCATGATTGAACAGGTCTGTAGCACCTCCTCAAGTGCTCATGGTTGGACAAGTCTGTAGCACCTACCTGAGTCTTGAGTGTGTGGTGCTCATGGTTTGATGGGTCTGTGGCACCTCTTTGAGTGTTCATGGTTGGACAAGTCTGTGGCACCTCTCTGAGTGCGTGGTGCTCATGGCTGAATAGGTCTGTGGCACTTCCCTGAGTCCTGAGTGTGTGGTGCTCATGGTTTGACGGGTCTGTGGCACCTCTTTGAGTGTTCATGGTTGGACAAGTCTGTGTCACCTCCTCAGGTGGGTGGTGCTCATGGTAGGACAGGTCTGTGCATGTCCTCAAGTGTGGGGTGCTCATGGTTTGACAGGTCTATGGCACCTCCTCGAGTGTTCATGGTCCCAGGTGAATTCCCCCAATAGACACTGTATCCTGCACCCTCTTCCCCAAATCCCAGCACCCTCCCCAGCTGAATCCCCCAATGGACACTGTGTCCTGCACCCCCAGGTCCCAGCACCCTCCCCCAGGTGCATCCCCCAGCCGACCATGTTCTCACTGTACCTTAACACAGTTTTCACATTCAAACCGTTTCCCACTGTCGTGAGACATTTGGTGACGAATCAGGTTGGATTTCCAGTTGAAAGCCTTGGGACATTGGTCACACTTGTACTCCCTCTCCTCGGTGTGGATCACCATGTGCTGCTCCAGGCTGGCAAAGAGACACAGGCTGAGCTTCAGACCACCCAGAGCAGGTACTGAGGCAGGTCTGAGACCCAAAGAGGTGACAGAGATGGTGACAGAGAGCCAGCTGTGGGGCCTGGGGGTTTTCCAGTTTCTGGGTGCCTCAGAGCAGGAAGGGAGCAGCTCATAAAATTCACAGAATTCACAGAATTACTAGAGTGGGAGAGACCTTCAAGATCATCAAGTCCAACCCAGCCTCAACACCTCAACAAAACCCTGGCACCCAGTGCCACATCCAGGCTTTGTTAAACACACCCAGGGATGGTGACTCCACCACCTCCCTGGGCAGCCATTCCAGGACTTTATCACTCTTTTTGTGAAAAACTTTTTCCTAATATCCAACCTGTATTTCCCTTGGTGGAACTTAAGGCTGCGTCCTCTGGTTCTGTCACTTCCTGGAGAAAGAGCCCAACTCCTGAACAAAGCCACCTTTCAGGGAGTTTCAGAGAGTAACAAGGTCACCTCTGAATCTCCTTTTCTCCAGGCTGAACACCCCCAGCTCCCTCAGTGGTTCCTCACATGGTTTGTGTTCCAAACCCCTCGACTGTGAGAAGAGCAGTGACACCCAAACATTTGAGGTTTTTGAGATTTGTTTCATTGGTGGAAAATGCCCTCTTCTGCCTCAAAATGACTGGGTATTTATGCGTCTTATAAATCCCTGAGTCCATTCTCACAGGGGAAAAGGAAAGTAAACCCAGCCGTGACCCTAGAGATCCCTGAAGGGAAGAATGGGCACTTTTTGTGTCATCTCCCCTGGAGAAAGAAAAGATTTGCTGCTGCTGAGCCTCTCATGTGTCCATTTTCATGGGCAGCAGGCCCACGGCTTCCCAGAACACAGGGACTCACCGTTGGGAGGAAACATGATAAGGTGCAAACACGTTTCACTTCTAAATGTCAGACGTCTTTGATTACTTCACTCAGCAATTTCACCTTCTGCCAACTGGAGAGTCTCCAGACCAGGGGATGATGGCAATCCCCAGTGGCTGCTGGCACAGGGCCATGGCAGGGGTGGCACCTGGGGCTCCAGTGCCCTCCCTGTGCCATGGGAAACCTGCTCCTCCCTGCCCAGGAATCCTGCACCTCTCAGACATTAATTCCTGCACATTAAATCTTGCATTTCCTTTTCCAGGAATCCTGCATCTCTCATGTTGGGAATCCTGAACCTCTCGGACCTTAAATCCTGCACCTTTCAGGCCAGGAATCCTGTTCATCTCAGGCTGGGAATCCTGCACCTCTCATGTGGGGAATCCTGCACCTCTCAGACCTTAAATCCTGCACCTCTCAGACCTTAAATCCTGCATCTCTCAGACTAGGAATCCTGCAGCTCTCGTGTTGGGAATCCTGCACCTCTCAGGCCTTAAATTTGTATCTCTGAGGCCAGAAATACTGGACATTGCAGGCCAGGAATCCTGATCCTCCTTGGCTGGGAATCCTGCACATCTCAGGCTGGGAATCCTGCTCCTCTCATCCAGAAATCCTGCACAATTTGGGCCTTAAATCCTGCACCTCTTGTGTTGGGAATCCTGCATCTCTCAGACCTTAAATCTTGTATGTCTGAGGCCTTGAATCCTGCACATCCCAGGCCAGGAATCCTGATCATCCTGGGCTGGGTATCCTGCACATCTCAGGCCTTAAACCCTGCACCTCTCAGACATTAAATCCTGCACATCTCAGGCTGGGAATCCTGCATGCCTCAGCCAGAAAACCTGAATAATTCAGGCCTTAAACCCTGCACCTCTCAGGCCTTAAATCCTGCACCTCTCAGGCCTTAAATCTTGTATCTCTGAGGCCAGAAATCCTGCAGAAATCTCAGGCCAGGAATTCTGATCCTCTCAGGCTGGAAATCCTGCACCTCTCAGACAGAAATCCTGCACATCTTAGACCAGGAATTCTACACATTTCAGGCCAGAAATCCTGCACATTTCAGGCTGAGAATCCTGTACTTCTCAGCCATAAATCCTGCACATCTCAGGTCAGGAATCCTGCACATCTAATGCCAGCCCTGAGAAACAAGGGAAGGAAATCTGCATCCTTTCCTTCCTTTGGGGCAGGTTAACAGGAGTTACAAACATTACTCTTACTGTGACTTCTAAAAAAACAAAAAACAGCTTACATGGAATTTGCTCCTGCCTGATACCCTACACATGGACATTAAACCATTCCTACAGAACTTTAAAGCATGGCTGTATTTTTACAAAAACATTAAAGCTGAACACTACTGGAAAATCTTGCCAGTCTTCAGGGAAGATAATACCTTGGCATTTCTGGCAATTTCAGGATCCCAGGAATCATTTTAGCCTTGGTCACTCAACACCCAAAACCCTTCCCTTGGAGCACCAGCTCTAATCCCAGCTAGATAATTCATATTCATGGGCATGCCCCTCATAAACTGCCAACCCAGTGGTTTGAAAGCAGCAATATTCATTTTGCTGAAGAAATGCTGCTCTTAAAATGACCAGATTTTTAACACACACAAAGTAACACAAAATTTTCATATTCACATCCAAAAATACGGTCCTGTTAACTGTGATTTATGAGTTTATTTTGAGCAAATATGGACAAGCTAGTATGCTGTTCAGAGGCAAGTACCTACTGGGATTAGCAAAACATTTATTTATTTAGTCAGCTGCTAAATGCTCAATTTCAGGTCCCCAGTGGCATCCTTGATTTCATCTGTGTTAACTTTGAAAAATTCTGAGACCATCCAGGCACTTTGAGCGAGTTTATTTTGTGTTTTAGTGACTTTAAACTTGGCAGATTGATGGGGGGAGACTGATGTGGACATTTCCTCCCCACCCCACCAATCCACCAGCATGTCAAGGGCTGAATGAGGATGCTGCTCTCTTTTCCCTTGTAAAAAAAAAAAAAATCAACTTTATGTTACTTATTCCAAAATATTGGGTCTAAAAGGAAAAATTCCAAGGCCACAGTGCCAGTTCAGGCCCCTAGAGAGCCAGACATACACAAAGGGTACAAATAGGATACAACACACATATTTCAAAAGGTTATTTCCTAATCAACATAAAAATTAGTTATTTCCTAGTTAGCATAAAAATTAGTTATTCCTAGTTAATATAAATATTAATTATTCCTAGTTAGCATAAAAATTAGTTATTCCTAGTTAACGTAAATATTAGTTATTCCTAGTTAACATAAAAATTAGAGAGTGCTGGAGGCTAAAGAAGAGAGAGTTCCTGACACAGATAGATAAAAGAATTGGAATTTTTACTAAAATCCATAATATTGAAAATATTTGAAGGAAGTTCTCCTTGTCTTGTCAGTTAAAAATAAAAGAAGAAAATTGCAGCCTCTTATTTCTAATGAGAGTAGCCAATTTGAGCCATGAGATGAGGATTAAAAAAACCACACTGGGCTAAAAGGATCCCACTCAGGAATCCCAGGATCCATCCCAGATTCTACAACTCCCAAGCCCTTTTCCATGCAGATACAGGGAATGCTCTGCAGCCTTCACCTTTCTCTGCATCTTTTAAAATAGATTTTTTCCCCCCTCACTTCCTCACCCAGATCAAAGAGCTGAATGTATCAATGTAATTAAGTTCAAAGTGACAAATGCAGGTTTTTAAATGTTAAACTGAAGCGAAACAGGGGCTTTAACCTCGAGGTTTTTGCTGTGCTCAGGCAGAGCCTGACAGGGGATTGCCAGTTCTCACAGTTTTATAAGAAATTTTGTGGTGCACGGGGTTTGTTCACCCAAGAAGGCAAAAGAAATGAGTATGTGAGAACTTCAGCCTCCGGTAAACACAGAAAACTCTGCTTTTATAGAATTTTATAAAGGCTTTTATCAAGGCTTAGGATGCAAATAAACACAATCTTAAATTGATTAAAAAAACTCCTCATCTTTTAAAGCTGGCTCCTAATATTTAACTATCTGAGTCTCACTTTGCCAATGAATTAGAGAGCTCAAAGATTGCTGTGTTAAAGCTGCATTTCATTACTACCACATTCTGCTTTAAAAAAAAAAAAAAATTTAAGTTAAAACCTGAGTTTAAATATTTTCCCCTTTAAAGAGATGTTTAATTCTTATTTACAGTTGCCGTATAATCATAATAACTGAATAATTGTTGCAAATTAAAAAATGAGCTGGAGTTATCCAGCTTGCAATCTTCTTCCTTTTCCTTTTCACATTGCTGTCACAAGAACATTTGGTGGACACAAAGAAAATTAAAAATTTGATTGGGATAGAGTTTTTTAATTGTTCCTGCCAGATCAAACAGGAGCTCATGGCCATATCACGAGTTCTTAGGGCATTGACACCTCTTTAAACCCACTCATCTCAAATGACCAAGAATTAAACTTAAAAGAAGCCTTCATGCACATGTTGACTGAACTAATATTGGTGTTTTTTTCCTTCAGAACAAGAGAACAGATGGAAATATCCACCCAAGGCTCTCAGAAAAGAACCCCTAAAACTTCCCACCAACAACCTTTGGGTGCTTCTACCAACGGGCAATTAAAAGCACAGGTCTGTGAAATCAAGGTGGAATAAAACACTGCCCAACAGCTACAGAGGCCCCAAAGTGAGCATTCCTAAACCCTGTAGGGAAAGGAGAGGGTACTAGGAGAAAGGAAATGTTGATCCCAAAGGAACATTCCTAAAGTTTATGGAGGAAGGAAAGGTTTATTCCAGAAAGAACATTCCGTAATGCAATGGAGAAAGGAAAGGTGTCTATGAGGAAAGGAAAGGTTTATCCCAAAAAGAACATTCCTAAAGCTTATGGAGGAAGGAAAGGTTGATCCCAAAAGGAGCATTCTGAAGTTCTATGGAGGAAGGAAAGGTGTCTATGGGGAAATTACAGGTTTATCCCAAAAGGAACATTCCTAAAGCCTATCGAGAAAAGAAAAGGTGTCTATGGGGAAAGAAAAGGTTTCTATGAAAAAGAACATTGTAAAATTCTATGGAGGAAGGAAAGGTTTATTCCAGAAAGAAGATTCTGAAATGCTATGAAGGAAAGGTTTCTATGGAGGAAAGAAAAGGTTTATCCCAAAAAGAACATTCCTAAAGCCTATGGAGGAAGGAAAGGTTTCTACAGGGAAAGGAAAGTTTTCTATGGAAAGAGGAAAGGTTTCTATGGGGAAAGGAAAGGTTTCTATAGAAAGGGGAAAGGTTTCTATGGAGGAAGGAAAGGTTTGTATGGGGAGAAGAAAGGTTTCTATGGAGCAAGGAGAGGTTTCTATGGAGGAAGGAAAGGTTTCTACAGAGGAAGGAAAGGTTTTCATGGGGGAAGGAAAGGTTTCAATGGAAAGAGGAAAGGTTTCTTTGGAGGAAGGAAAGGTTTTTATGGAGGAAGAAAAAGTTTCTATGGGGAAAGGAAAGGTTTATACAGAGTAAGGAAAGGTTTCTAAGGATGAAGGAAAGGTTGATCCCTTCAGTCCTCCCCACCACCCATCGCCCCGCTTTGCCCAGGACACAGAGGGGAGGCCAGAGGAGGCTCTGGCTGTCAGTGGGTACCTGTATTTGCTGGGGAACATCCTCTCACAGTCCTTGCACTCGTAGACCTGTCCATCCCCAAGGCCTTCCTGCTTGATGTCGTCGCTGAGGCTCTCGTAGAGGGCCCCCACGGCCCCGCAGCCGTACTTCTTGTGGCGCCGCAGGTCCAGCTTGGACTGGAACAGCTCATCGCAGTCCTCACAGCGGAACGAGGGCTCCTCTGCAACACACACAGCAGCCCATGGTCAGCCCTGCCCTGGGAAACACAACCAGGGAGCAGCAAAGCTCCCCCAGGCCAGCAAACAAACAAACAAAGAGAGGATTCGCAAGTGAGAGGGGAGAGAACCCAAGGGAGGCTGTGCCAGCAGCTGCTTTCACTTTAGGCATTAAGAGAGAAAAAAAAAAAAATCAGATCACACAACCAGAGGAGATCTTGTTTTCTTTGTGTCTTGGCCTCTGCTGAGATGGAGGGACCTGCAGGGATTGGGAGACACACAAAATTCTGGCTCGTTCCGGGGTGTTGCGCTTGTCTGCAAGGAGAGGGTTTGAAATTATGGATGAGTTTTCCTCAGAAGGGGCTGTCAGGGAAAAAGGAACAAGCCAGGCTCGTATAAACACAGATAGTGAGAAGAGCAAACTGCCACTGCACAAACCTGGAGGAGCTTCTTTCTAAGAAATTGTCTGTCTAATGTTCTCCTCTCAATTTTCCACTGCAGGAGCTCAGGTCTCCATCAGCCCGAGGAGTCCCAGCCCAGAGCACCATGGAAGGAAGAGCAGGCAGCCAAAGGCTTTGTTGCTGTGCTCTTTGCTTTTTTTTTTCCTTCTTTATTTTTTTTTTTTAAAGTTCTAATGCACATAATAAATTACTGTAGTCAAGGTCAAACAAATTAAAAAGAGGGCAGCTATTATTAAGTTTACAAGGCAGCATCCTGACCACAGTGCCAAGCCAAACAATCAGCTCAGAGCTGTAAATTTTCCAGGAGAACAAGCTCTGTGAGGGAGTCGGGATAGCTCTGGGTTTCTCCACCCTGGAACAGAAGCTTTCCAGCCCCCTGTGAGTCACTGGAGCCACGTTTCCCTGTCCTCCCCTACCCTCTTCCTCCACGCTCTGAGGTTCTCTTGTTCTGATAGCTGCACTCCCAGAAGGAGCAGCCTTATCTCTGAGGGAGGAGTGGGAATATTCTGAGAGCTGCAGCCAGAGGTGATGCTGGGCTGGAGCTGATCCATTTCCTGCTCTGCACCCCATTCCCTGGGGTGGAATGTGGCCATGCTCACGTTCTTGGGGTAAAATCTTCAACCCCTTTGCTTCAAAGTCCCCCCTTGCACTTGTTTACATGAAATTCTGCACAACTGCAAGAACTTAGGCTGAGCTTTAAGGCCTGGAATGGTGTTTTATATAAATCAGGATAAATTTTGTTATGAGTGTGACAGGAGTGGGACCATGGGCAGTGTCACACCCTGTGCTCCTACCTTGGTACTCACCTCCCATCTCCCTTTTCTCTGCTTAAACCTGAGTTTAAAACTGAGCAAAAAGGCTGAGCTTTAAGGCCTGGAATGGTGTTTTATATAAATCAGGTTTAATTTTGTTATGAGTGTGACAGGAGTGGAACCACAGGCAGTGTCACACCCTGAGACCTCTGTGCTCCCATCTGGGTACTCACCTCATATCTCTCTTTTCTCTGCTTAAACCTGAGTTTAAAACTGAGCAAGGCAAGGTCCCAGAGGCTGCTGCAGCAGTGATGTGGGCAGAGGAAACCCTCTGCACCCTCTGCACACCTACACGGAAAATACTGACATGGGGAAAATCAAACCTCCCTGAAAAAGAAAGTATCACCAAAACTCAGCCAGCACAGCCTGGCTGAGCCACCCTCAATATTCGATGGAATGACAGGCAAAATATCCCCTGAAATGAAAAATATCCCCTGTGGTAATTGGAGAAAAGCAGAATTAAATGTGGGTGGAACTTCAGGAGTGCCATTGCACCAAAAGGATTGGGTTTTGTACGTTGGGTGATGTGGAGAAACATCTCTCAGTGCTGATTGAGTTTTTCCTGAATAATAGAACTTGACACAAAACTTTACTCTTACAGAACCAAGGAGCTCTGATTTTTGGGGTTTGGCAGAGGTTTTAGCATCCCAGCAGCCTGCCAGGGCTGCCAGAGCCACTCATACATGGATGATCCCACAAGGCTGCAGGAGATCAGCTCCACAACAGAGGGGTGCAAAAAGAAATAAAGTCCAGCCAGTCAACAAAGGGATTTTGACTAAAAAAAGAAGACTTGAGGAAAGAAAATCCCCAATTTTGCTCATTTTGAGGGTTTATACACTCGGAGATTTCTGGCAGCAGCCTCACCATGGGGTGGGTCAAGCCCTGCTCTGCTCCTCAGAGAAATTCTCTCTTTGCTGCATTTTGTAGAGCAGGACCAAGGTGTATCTGATGTCCTTGGGGAGGGAAACCTGGAAATTAGGACACCAATAACAGCAGAATGAAGATACTACCATTAAAATAATCCAAACTACTTTTTATGAGAGAAAAGAAGAAAAAAATGTAGCATCAAACCCCAGAGACATGGAACTTCTCTGGTGAGGTGTTTCTCCACCTCAGAGCCAGCATTTCCCCTCTTTTCTCTCTTGTAAATGCAGCAATGGCTTAACCAGGATGGAATTTTTGGAGGAGTGACTGAAATCCTCCAGGCTGGGAAGCCCCAGGTCCCTTCACCTCTTAACAAGCTCCTACCAAACTCCCAGTGTCCCTCAAGCTCCACCTGGCAAATCCCCAGACCTGAAAACACTTGGAATGGAGGAAACAGATTTTTTTTTTCTCCTTTCCGTTCTTTTGACTTCAGAGAAAACGCAACAAAATTCCTTCCACAAATCCAGGTGGAATTCTCCCTGCTCCAGTTTGAGATTTACATGATTAATTGCAGCTTATTTCATCCAAACTCTCCTGTAGGAAGCAGAAATCCTCTCTGGGTTTGGAAGAGCAACCATGGAGAGTAATTTCCTCCATACCTGGCTGATATGTTACCCTGATAACTTCCTCCCCTTCCCTGCTCTCACCATTGACAATGACACATTTTTGTCCTTTCTGTGAGCTTACAGAGCAGGGAAAGAGGTGAAATATCTTAATTGCCTCAAGAATATTTTAGAAAAGAGATTTAGCTTCTCATTCTCCTGGTCCTTTGCCATATCTCACCCAAATCACACAGAATCCAAGAGGACATCAAAAACAGCAGCTTTTCCACAGGTGGAAAAGATGGAGGGGAGGAAAAGAAATTCCTGTGCTTCAGAGTATCTGGGTTTGGAAAAAGAAATTTGCATTGAAAGGAGGCTTAGAGAGCTGACAAAAATATGATTAAAAGCCTTGTAGCCACGTGTTCTTCATCTTGCCACTGGCTGTAAATCCTGTTTTGATGCTCTGATGTGACCGTGTTCACAGGGGTCTGAGGATGAGGGAAGAGACGAGGATCTGACTCCATGTTTCAGAAGGCTTGATTTATTATTTTATCATATATATTATATTAAAACTATACTAAAAGAATAGAAGAAAAGGTTTCATCAGAAGACTAGCTAAGAATAGAATAGAAAAGAATGGTAACAAAGGTTTGTGGCTTGGCTCTCTGTCCAAGCCAGCTGTGCTGTGATTGGCCATTAATTAGAAACAACCACATGAGACCAATCACAGATCCACCTGTTGCATTCCACAGCAGCACATAACCATTGTTTACATTTTGTTCCTGAGGCTTCTCAGCTTCTCAGGAGGAAAAAATCCTAAAGAAAGGATTTTTCCTGAAAAGATGTCTGTGACACTCAGGCTGAAGAGAGGAGAAGCAGATGAGGTGGGACAGCAGCTGTAGGTGCTCCTGGATCCCTGGCAGTGCCCAAGGCCAGGCTGGAGGGGATTGGAGCAGCCTGGGACAGTGGAAGGTGTCCCTGCCGTGGCATGGGATGGGATGGGATAAATTCATCCTTCAGCTCCCAAACCATTCCATGATAACTGCTCCAAATCCATCCCCCATTCCTCTGGCATTCCCAGCAAACCCCAAACCAGACTCCTCAACAAACACCCTGCAGGGAAAGGACCTGAGCCTGGCTTAGGACCAGCCCATGCCCTGCAAAACTGAAACCTAACCCAGCTCAGGGCTGAGCTGAGACCCGGTGTTGATTCTGTGTCTGCATCTCACACCCACTTTGTAGGCTCCAGGTTCATTCAGCTGTTCCTTTTTTTTTTTCCCTGCCTCTAAGTACCAAAAAATAAAAAGGTCACCCTTCAAAGCACGTTCTCATTAAAGTTTCCCCCTTTTTTTAAAACAAAAATACTGCCCTTCACAAAGGGAGCTGTGTGACAGGGAGAAGGGGCTGCAAAGAAAAGAGCAGCCCCAGTCACACCGAAATTGCTGCCTGTTCTCAGTGTCGTGTTTGTCAAACCTATGGTTGTATGTGCCTATCTGAAGTTCCATCAGCAACACTCAGGACAAAGCAGGAATGTAACAGAAAAATAAATCAGTGCCTAATAGCTTTCAGAGAAACCAAGGGGAACACAATTATGTGGCATCTACATGCTAATCTACCAGACTCGAATCTCAAAGGAGTTCAAGTGCCCTACTCAAAATTCCTGCAGTGATAAGGGGTCTGCTGTGTTTGGCTGGGGTTGGGAGGAAAGATTTTTATGATAATTATCTTTGTGTGGAACAATTTTGCATTTTCTCTCTCCTGTTAATTCCAAAGTGAGCTGGGGGTGCGAGGCAGCAGGGAGATAGCCCTGCTGAAAAGTAAAAAGTATTAAGGAGTCAAATATTTAATGTTGGCCTGGCATAATTTGACAGCAATTATGCAGCAAAAGCACTAGACACCGTTAGCAGGAAGATCCAGATAAATGTTCCATAATGACAGAGATGGAAAACAAGGAGCACTTTTTGCTTGTTCACATGAAAGCCTGCTAGAAACTGAAATGCAAAACAGCGGTGAGTTTTCATTCAGATTTCTCCTTGACATCAAAAAAAAAAAAAAAAAAAAAAAGTGCAGAAATTATTCATCTCTGTGTGTTAGTCTTGAGAAAATCATTAACTTTTTTGGGGGGGGGGAGAGCTGTGAAAAAATACTCCCAAACTTGATATGAGTGAGGCAGCAAATATCACAGTTCACCCCAGCCCTTCAGCAAATGAACTTCCAGCAGCACAAATCCTCAAATTATCTCATTTTCCTGAAATATTGGAAACTGATTGTGCAGAATTTTACTGCAAATTTGCATCAGAAATTGTACTTATGTGTAGGTGAAAAAAAAAATTATTGTGGGGTGCACTGAGAGAACTCCAATTTCATAAATTAATTTTATAGAGCATTATTTCCAACTACTAGTTTAAAAACACCTGGTAAACGAGAATTTACCAGTATTTATAGAAATTATTGGTCGAAATAAATCATGGAATAATGATGTTGGGCACATCCTTCCCAGTTTTCCTCAGAGGTCACTTCCTTGCACAGTGTTTGTAGTGTCAGAGCCTTGGATGAATGTGGGAAAAAAGCATCCTAAAAGAGGAAAATCAGTGCTGGGAGCACTCTTAGATTTCCAGAACACTCCATGTGTGTGTCCTGCTACCTGCTCACAGCTGCTGCAGAGAAAGATGAGGTTTCTTTATTCCAGCAATGATAATTTTAGTGATGACTCTTCCATCCCCTGCCTGGACCCCTCTTTTCCAGATTCCCCAAATCTCTGCAGGCTGGAGCTTACCAAGAGGGATGTTTTCCATCCTGGGGATGGTTTGGCCATTTTTATTACACCCAAAAGCACCTGGGGATGGAAAAGGCACCTCTGATCATACCCAAACCCATGAAGAAAAGGGAATGAGGCTGATAAATGGAAAAGGCACCTGTGATCATACCCAAACCCACAAAGAGAAGAAATTGAGGCTCATAAAAACTCGGTGTTGTGGACTGAGCCTCTGTCACCAGGAAAAAGAGTGAAAATGAGCACAAAATCCATTCAGAGACAGACAGATGTTTTCCCAAGGATGGAAAACATCCCTCACCAAGAGGGATGTTTTCCATCCTGGGGATGATTTGGCCATTTTTATTACACCCAAAAGCACCTGGGGATGGAAAAGGCATCTCTGATCATACCCAAACCCACAAAGAGAAGGGAATGAGGCTGAAAAATGGAAAAGGCACCTCTGATCATACCCAAACCCACAAAGAGAAGGGAATGAGGCTGATAAATGGAAAAGGCACCTCTGATCATACCCAAACCCACAAAGAGAAGGGAATGAGGCTGATAAATGGAAAAGGCACCTCTGATCATACCCAAACCCACAAAGAGAAGGAATTGAGGCTGATGAAAACTCGGTGTTGTGGACTGAGCTTCTCTCACCAGGAAAAGAGTGAAAATAAGCACAAAATGCATTCAGAGACAGAAGGGCCAGGTCCTGGGTGGGGTTTTGTCAGGTTTTGTCCCAGCCCTGGCCTGGCTGAGGGTGCAGAGAGGAGCAGGAGCTCGTGGGGAGCCTTACCTTCCATGCTGGGTGCCATGTTCCCCAGGGAATAACCTCCTTCCTTCAGGCACACCAGGAGCTCTTCCCCCGGCTCAATCTCTTTAATAACTTTATAATAGACCTGGGAATCACAAACACAACACACAGGGTAAATATGCAAAGCCTTGTGGTTTATGTTTTAATCAATAATTCAAATTACTTTGGTTAATAGGGGAGGCTGTCCCTCGATTTGGGATAATTGCTGCTCAGAGCTCGTTTTCCTGCCTTTATTTGACTCTCTTTGGATGACAGAGTTTCAAAGGGTCTGGGCAAAATAAAAATATTTTGGGCAACAAAATATCTCTCAAATTACAACAAATCTTCCCATTTTTCTCCTGTCCTCCTTTCATGTTTAGGGCTTTGCTCTCTGAGCCAGAATTGGCCTCATGGTTAGAGCTGAATGATCACATTTCCACAGAATGATTTTGTTGATTATTCTCCCCATTAGCCTAGATCTGATTCCTTGATATGAACCACTCCAGGTGAGCAGTTTGCCCACCTTCTGAGATAAATAAAATAAAATAAAATAAAATAAAATAAAATAAAATAAAATAAAATAAACCAGCCTAGACTTGACCACTAAACACAGACATGAAGCACTCCAGGTGAGCAGTTTGCCTACATTCTGAGCTCCTGTCTGAGCACAGATCTGGATCTTCCACAATGTCCTGAGCACAGCTGTGTTCACATCCTGGACCTTTGTCACTTCCCCTGCACCTGCTCCAGGAGCTCTTTTCTCTTTTGTCCCAAGGAGATTCAGTGTCCTCCAGATGTTTCCCAAATTTTTGGAGTACACTGGACCCTGTCCTAACACAATACCCTGAGAATTCACCTGGTAATTGTTATTAACTCCCAGGTTTTTTTTTTTTAGCACTGTGTTTAACAGATTTCAAGAAATTCTGTTTCGGGTTAAAACCCACATTTCACCCAGAACAATTCCCGAAATTTGCTGCCACTCCGCCTCTGCCAGCCTGTGTTTGTGTGGAAGGAACAGACACAACTCCTAAATTCCCGCCTGCCTTGCATTAATTGTGTCACCACGGTGCGTTTCTGTTCCCAGAGTCCCTTTCCCTCCCTCCTGGCACGGAACGCGAGGCTCGGGCAGATCCCTGCCCGGCGGGAGCGGCGGCTGCTCGGGATGCTCCCGAAATTGTCCTCCCGGTGCTGCGGCTGCGGGGAGATGGGATGGCAGGGACAGGGATGGGATTGCAGGGACAGGGATGGGATTGCAGGGACGGGAGACTGCAGGGACGGGGGACATTGCTCCCAGAGCTGCAGGGACAGGGGAAACCCATCCCAAAGCTGCAGGGACACAGGACATCGCTCCCAGAGCTACAGGGACAGGGGACATCCTTTCCAGAGCTGTAGGGGCACGGGGACATCCCTTCAAGAGCTGCAGGGACAGGGGACACCCTTCCCAGAGCTGTAGAGACACGGGACATCATTCCCAGAGCCGGAGGAACAAGGGGACATCTCTCCAAGAGGGACAGGGACAGGGGACATCCCTCCAAGAGCTCCAGAGACAGGAGACATCGCTGCCAGAGCTGCAAGGACAGGGAACATCTCTTCAAGAACTGCAGGGACAGAGTACATCCCTTCCAGAATTCCGGGGACGCAGGACATCGCTCCCAGAGCTGCAGGGACAGGGGACATCGCTCCCAGAGTTTCAGGGACAGAGGACATCGCTCCTAGAGCTGCAGGCACAGGGGACGTCGCTCCCAGAATTTCAGGCACAGGGGACATAGCTCCCAGAGTTTCAGGGACAGGGTACATCGCTCCCAGAGCTGCAAGGACAGGGAACATCTCTTCAAGAACTGCAGGGACAGAGTACATCCCTTCCAGAATTCCGGGGACGCAGGACATCGCTCCCAGAGCTGTAGGGACAGGGGACATCGCTCCCAGAGTTTCAGGGACAGGGGACATCTCTCCCAGAGCCATCACGCGGTGCGGCGCGGACCGTGGGGCGCGGTTGCCGCTCAGAACTTTCCCCTGCACACCGAGGTCAGGAAACACCCGACCGATCCGCCCGCGTTCCACCGAGCACCAGGACGGGCCGCGGGCCGCGATCCGCCCCGGTCCTGCACTGGCTCCCGGTCCCGGTTCCGCAGGAGCGCCCGCAGCTCCACGAGCGGAGCCGTTCCCCATCCCGTGGGATAATTACGATCCCCATCCCGCGGGATAATTAACTCGCTCCGCCGCCGCTGCCCGGCGCCTCCCGATCCCGCTCCGGCGGGGACGGGCGAGGGCTCTCAGCAGCCGTATCGGGGCTCTCCCCTCTCCTCGGGGAAAAGTTGCCAGTGGGACCGGGAGCGGAATGGGGCCAGGACCAGGGCTGGATCTGGATTGGGATGGGGATTGGGATGGAGATGAGGATGGGGATGGGGATGGGGATGGGGATGGGGATGGGGATCGAGATCGAGATCGGGATCGGGATTGGGATCGGGATCGGGATTGGGATCGGGATCAGGATTGGGATGGGGATTGGGATCAGGACGGGGATTGCGATGGGAATCGGGATGGGGATCGGGATAGGGATTGGGATCAGGACTGGGGATTGGGATCGGAACTGGGATGGGGATTGGGATGGTATCGGGATGGGCATCGGGATTGGGATGGGGATCGGGATAGGGATTGGGATCGGAACTGGGATTGGGATCTGGATTTGCATTGGGATCGGGGCCCGGAGCGCGGCCCCTGCCCGCCCCAGCAGGTGGCAGACGCCGCCCGCCACCGGCCCCGCCGCCGCCGCGGGATCCCCGCCAGTGCCTCGGGGCCGGTGCCGGGCAGTGCGAACGGAGCGGGCCGGGCCGGGCCGGGCCGTGCCGGGCTCCCCTGACCTGCTCGCTCCTGTCCCGCGGCCGCTGCGCTCCTCCGGTGCCGGAGGCTGGGCCGACCCGGGGGAGGGCAGGGAAGGGAAGAGGAGGGAACGGGAGGGGAGGGAAGGGAAGAAGGGAAGAAGGGAAGAAGGGAAGAAGGGAAGAAGGGAAGAAGAGCAGCGGGGCCGTGTCTGTGCAGCAGCTCCAAGGCCGGGGCAGACGGAGGCACAGCCGTCCCCATGAACGGGGGGCTGCGGGGCGGCACTTGCGGCGAGCTCCGGTACCGAGTGCTGGGACACGGTCATTACCGGGGGTACAGCTCTTAACGAGCACTCGGTACAGCCCTTATCGAGCACGGAGTACAGCTTTTATCGGAAGCTCCGGTACAGCCCTAACCGAGTGCTGGGACACGGCCCTTACCGAGGGTACAGCCCTCACTGAGCATCCCGTAGAGCTCTAACCGAGTGCTCTAACACAGCCCTCACCGAGGGTACAGCCCTAACCGAGAAAAACTCCCGGTAAAGTAGAGTTTTTAAAATCGGGCTCCCGGTAAAGAGAAAGTTTTAAAAACCCCGTACAGCTTTTACTGGGAGCTCCGGTACCGAGTGCTGTGACATAGCCCTAACCGGGGGTGCATCCCTTACTGAGCACTCGGTACAGCCCTAACCGCGAGCTCCGGTGCATCCCTAACCGAGCACCCGGTACAGCCCTAACCGAGTGCTGTGGCACAGCCCTTACCGGGATTACATCCCTAACCGGGAGCTCCGGTACCGAGTGCTGTGGCACAGCCTTTACCGGGGTTACATCCCTTACCGAGCACTCTGCCCAGCCCTTTTCGGGAGCTCCGGTGCATCCCGGCCCTCCCCGGCCGTGCCTCCCTCCCTCCCTGCCGGGCTGACACCTTCCCACAGCCCCAGTGCGAATCACCGGTGCCTGAGCTCTGAAATCACCCGGTGAGCACTGCCCAGGCAGCTCTCACTGGGAGCTTCGAAGCAGGGATGGTCACAAAGATTTGGGATGGGAAATGAAATCCCACTGCTGATAAAATACCCCAGACACCATCCCTGCGCTGCCAGGATCCTGCTGTAATCCCACCCCTGGTTTCCATTGCTTTGCAAACAGCTCTCCCAGTGCAGGCACATCTCTCCCCATCCAGGTGGGAGCTCTAAAATGGGAGCTGGTGCTGTGAGCAGGATCTGGGATCTCCTTGGGTCTGTTAAGCTCCAAAATCCCAGGTGGAAACCCCGATCTGGGATCTCCCTGGGCCAGTTCAGCTCCAAAATCCCAGGTGGAAACCCCGATCTGGGATCTCCTTGGGCCAGTTCAGCTCCAAAATCCCAGGTGGAAACCCCGAGCAGCACAGGCTGAAACAGGACACACACCTGAGCACAGGTGAGAGCAGTGCTGAGGCCCCTGCTCCACCCAGCCCGGGGAGTTCATTTCTGGGGATTCCACTGCAAAATAAAAATTGTCTAAAATTTTCCTTTGCCTCATTATCTTTTTCATCTGCACTTCAGTGCTCCTCCCTGCTTGTTCTACAAAAAAGGCTTTTCCCAGGACAAAACCACAGTGAACTCAAGGGGAAAAGTGCCTGAAAAAACCCTAAAAGGCAGCCAAGGAGTGAGCCCAGAGCTCAGGACTGACTTGGAAAAACAGGGGTTGGGATGGGCCAAGCTAAGAGAAAAA